>NC_069507.1:109764328-109899328 GCF_027579735.1 Bombina bombina
GCACCACTTCTCATATAAAAAGTTCCTTTATTAAACACATAGTAGGAGCAGGTAAAATAGAACGACGTTTCGGGTGGTTATCCCTTAGTCATGTTCACATACTGTTTGTTAGACTTAATCACCTTTAAATAGCCATCAGTCAGGTGAGACCACACCTTTCACCTTAATTACTTAGATATACATTTTTCTTAACCTCTATTGCCATCTAGTGGTCTAACCCATATCAAACATACAATTTTATTATATAAAAAAATATTTTTTAAAAAAAGAGAACAATCACATTTGTTGAAGAGCAGATATCAAAAATGTCAAAATTTAAAATTATAAAATTAAATACCAGAAATGGAATTGTATAAAGATAAAGATATTATACTTTACAGGAATACACTTAAATCAAGTTCTCTATTCATACCATTGGGGATTAAGCAATCTAATTTATTAATCCAAAATGCCTCACGTTTTTTGAGAAGCAGTTCTCTATTGCCGCCACGCCTAGGGCTCTGTATATGGTCTATTATTTGAAATCTTAGTTGTGCAATAGAGTGACCTTTACTCAAAAAATGGTGGGCAACTGGGGCCTTTAAATCTCCTGTCCTAATATTTGATTTATGTTGAATTATTCTATCTCTCACCCTCTGGGTCGTCTCTCCGATATAAATTAACCCACACGGACATTTAATTAGATATATAACAAAATTAGCATTACAATTGTAGTAGCCCTTTATTTTAAATTTCTGTCCCGTAAGGGGGTGGATGAATATATCAGATTTTATCATGTTATTGCAACTGGAGCAATTAAGACAAGGAAAACAGCCATTATTCTCTGAAGTAATGTACCCCAATTTGGATTTCTTACTAGAACCCACATCAGCCTTAACAATTTTGTCTTTTAAACTAGGAAGTCTAGTATAGGCTGGCATAGGTGGTTGGCGGAATGCTAGTACTTCAGGGTTACACTCACTCAAAACATGCCAGTGTTTCCTAATGATCCTTTGTATTTCTGAACTGCAAGAATTGTATTCAGACACAAATACCATCCTATCAGGGTCCTTTCTCTTATTGGTATTTCCAGTATTAACCCTTTCGTCAGGTAGTTGTATCACCTTATCAATAGTCTCCTGGATCAAATCAGGGGGATACCCACGTTGCACAAATCTAATGCCCATCTCCTGTAGTCTTTGCAAAGCCAGAGTTTTGTCTTTCACTATTCGCTTTACTCTTAACATTTGGCTGTAAGGCAAAGATCTCACCAAAGCAGGTGAATGGGCACTAGAGAAGTGCAGGAGGCTATTCCTATCAGTGTCCTTTCTAAATATATCTGTTTTTAGAAGGGAACCATCCTTATAGATTTTTGTATCAAGGAAGTTAATAGATTCTTCACTCCAAGACATTGTAAATTTAATGCATCTTGATGCCCTGTTCAATTCACTCACAAATTGTTGTAGGGATCCAACGTCACCCCACCAAATGCCAAATATGTCATCTATGTAACGCCACCAGGTGGCGCCACATAGAATGAAGAGCTCATTTTCATATACAAATTTCTCCTCGAAAATATTCATAAAAATATTGGCATAGGTTGGGGCGACGTTGGACCCCATAGCAGTTCCTTGTTTTTGTAAGAAATAAGAATCCTCAAAAAGGAAATAATTGCAGTGCAGAATAATTTCCATTAACTCTATAATGAATTGCTGTTGCATAGCAGTGAACCTATTACTTTTACCAATAGCATATCTGATAGAATCTAAACCACTGCTATGTGGTATGGACGTATAGAGGCTAACAATGTCCAAGCTATACAAGATGCATCTATCCATATTCCCTGGCAGACCTTCAATCTTAGATAAAAAATCATTAGTGTCTTTAATAAAAGACATAGCCTGAGCTACAAATGGTCTCAACAGTCTGTCAAGATATATGGATATATGTGTAAAAATAGAGTCAGAACCCGCCACTATGGGACGTCCAGGGGGGGTCCCTAGATCCTTATGAACCTTTGGGAGAGTGTAAAGTACTGGTATAGTGTATTCCTCTTTAATTAGATAATTTTTGGTTTCATTATCAATAATTCCATTCTGGAATGCTCTCTGAATGCATCTTTTTATGTCTACTGCAATTTTAGATGTGGGGTCTGAGGTTAATAGCATATATACATCAGTGTTAGCTAATTGAGATTTAATTTCACCAATATAGTACCCCCTATCTAAAATAACTGTGGCACCGCCCTTATCAGCTTGCTTGCAAATCAATTCTTTATTATTGCAAATTGCTTGTAGGGCTTGACTATCTTTTTTAGACATATTAGGCAAAAATCGTAATTTCTTCTTACAACATTTTTTCTTAAGGTTATCTAAATCAGACTTAACCAATTTCATGAAAACATCAACACTTGAATCATAGCAAGTTGGAACAAATGCACTCTTATTTTTCAGTCCAAGACTCTTAATAGCTAAATCATCAGGGGTAGAAACATTTTTCAATTGACTTTTAAACCCATCATAAGCATTGGAAAAAAAGGATTTTAGCTTAAGGTTTCTATTGAATTTGTAAAGGTCCTGATCTAATTTAAACCAATTGCAATGATCTTGTTTACAAAAAGAAAGTCCCTTCTCCAACACCTTGTATTGGGCATTTGAAAGTTCTACCTTAGAGATGTTCAGCACTAGTGTTTGTTCGCCCTGCGTGTCTTCCTTGGCGGTACCTGTGACACCTTGTTGTGGACTGGTTTTGCGGTGATGCCTCCTACCGCCCCGTCTCCTCCGACATCTGAATCTCCTGAGGTGGATTCCATGGTACTTTCAGAGCTGTTAGCCATCTTCTGTGACCTCCGTTCTCGTCGACGAGCCGCACCGGAAGTGACGTTTCTTGAACTTCCGGTTGGGTCCCGGGTCCACCTGTAAACCGCTCCGGTAAGGTAATCGTTCTCATCACGGTTGAATTTGATCCGCTTCTTATTTTCAAGCTCTTTTTTCAGCTCCATAATCTTCATGTTTATTTCCTTTATAGATTTATCGATGTCGAGATCTCCTGCGGATTGTTTGAGGCTTTCGACTACCTCCTTGATTTCATCTGTCTGGGCATCAATGGCCATCTGTAAATACTCAACCGTGAGTACGATTAAGTCCAGTGAACATTTGTTCAAAATTTGTTCAAATTTAGTGCAATAGTCCTTATTGCTTGATAAGAGTGTTGGTCTTGTACTCATCCTCAATCCTCTAGGGATACGTTTAATTCTGTAGTATTCTGCCAAAGTAGATGCATGTAATTGATAAGACATATTTCTTTTAGCAAGTCTCTCATAATTATTCATATTGACTTCTGTCTGTGGTGTCCTCAGAAAGTCACGAGAGCCCCTTACCAGGGTAGTGATTCTGGCAGCTTCAACATCTGTGTATGCAAAAACCTTTGCTCCTTGGGAATCTAATGTGTCCTCCATGGCAGGGTAGGTGCAGGGATAATAGCAGTAGTAATCCAGAAAATGTAATTGAAATCCAGCACTCAGACCCAAGGTGTGTGCAAGCTAGCATAGGATCACTGCAAGGATCCAAACAGTATCCAAAATCTTCAAAGAATGTAGCAGCACCACTTCTCATATAAAAAGTTCCTTTATTAAACACATAGTAGGAGCAGGTAAAATAGAACGACGTTTCGGGTGGTTATCCCTTAGTCATGTTCACATACTGTTTGTTAGACTTAATCACCTTTAAATAGCCATCAGTCAGGTGAGACCACACCTTTCACCTTAATTACTTAGATATACATTTTTCTTAACCTCTATTGCCATCTAGTGGTCTAACCCATATCAAACATACAATTTTATTATATAAAAAAATATTTTTTAAAAAAAGAGAACAATCACATTTGTTGAAGAGCAGATATCAAAAATGTCAAAATTTAAAATTATAAAATTAAATACCAGAAATGGAATTGTATAAAGATAAAGATATTATACTTTACAGGAATACACTTAAATCAAGTTCTCTATTCATACCATTGGGGATTAAGCAATCTAATTTATTAATCCAAAATGCCTCACGTTTTTTGAGAAGCAGTTCTCTATTGCCGCCACGCCTAGGGCTCTGTATATGGTCTATTATTTGAAATCTTAGTTGTGCAATAGAGTGACCTTTACTCAAAAAATGGTGGGCAACTGGGCCCTGAAGTACTAGCATTCCGCCAACCACCTATGCCAGCCTATACTAGACTTCCTAGTTTAAAAGACAAAATTGTTAAGGCTGACGTGGGTTCTAGTAAGAAATCCAAATTGGGGTACATTACTTCAGAGAATAATGGCTGTTTTCCTTGTCTTAATTGCTCCAGTTGCAATAACATGATAAAATCTGATATATTCATCCACCCCCTTACGGGACAGAAATTTAAAATAAAGGGCTACTACAATTGTAATGCTAATTTTGTTATATATCTAATTAAATGTCCGTGTGGGTTAATTTATATCGGAGAGACGACCCAGAGGGTGAGAGATAGAATAATTCAACATAAATCAAATATTAGGACAGGAGATTTAAAGGCCCCAGTTGCCCACCATTTTTTGAGTAAAGGTCACTCTATTGCACAACTAAGATTTCAAATAATAGACCATATACAGAGCCCTAGGCGTGGCGGCAATAGAGAACTGCTTCTCAAAAAACGTGAGGCATTTTGGATTAATAAATTAGATTGCTTAATCCCCAATGGTATGAATAGAGAACTTGATTTAAGTGTATTCCTGTAAAGTATAATATCTTTATCTTTATACAATTCCATTTCTGGTATTTAATTTTATAATTTTAAATTTTGACATTTTTGATATCTGCTCTTCAACAAATGTGATTGTTCTCTTTTTTAAAAAAATATTTTTTTATATAATAAAATTGTATGTTTGATATGGGTTAGACCACTAGATGGCAATAGAGGTTAAGAAAAATGTATATCTAAGTAATTAAGGTGAAAGGTGTGGTCTCACCTGACTGATGGCTATTTAAAGGTGATTAAGTCTAACAAACAGTATGTGAACATGACTAAGGGATAACCACCCGAAACGTCGTTCTATTTTACCTGCTCCTACTATGTGTTTAATAAAGGAACTTTTTATATGAGAAGTGGTGCTGCTACATTCTTTGAAGATAAAAGAAAAAAGCTAAACAGTTTAAACCTTAAACAGTAAATAATTATCTTATTTTCAGAAGATAAGGGGGTTAGAAAAAGAACTTCCAACATCTTATCTGAACGTGCAGTAGGTCAATATAGGGTAGCTTATAGTAAAATAGTAGTGAACCAGCAATATTCCATTATATGAACCTTGTCCCTAGTAAATAACCTAGAACCTGAAAAATATTTTAACAATCCATCATCAATCTTATATTCCTCCTCTCCCTCTCCCCTTCTGGTCAAAAAGGGGCATTGTTTATCTAGGAGATTTGGGGCCTCCATCACCTCATGGGCATATTTTCCTTAATGTTTGTAAGCTCTCACAAGCATAGTCAAAAGTGTCTGCATATAATAAACATAGTCCCATCTTTTTAAGGCAATAGTTCGTCTCTTTGTGTATAGTTCCTGTTTGAGCACATCTTATTCTGAAAACAACAGTACTCCCACAGTCTATGTCAAAATTCCCAAGGGGAGGAGGGAAGGGGAACAAGGGAGAGGAGACATTTACATCAATCATATCATACTTATCTGAACAGTGAAGCATGTCTCAATCTGATTCTTTGGCTGTTGTCTTCAATTTTGGGTCTTGTATTATTTTGGCCTTTTTCTTTGAACAGTAGTCCACTTGGCCCTTTTGTAGCTTTTTTCTTTCTGTTGTCTGGTATCCTCCTCTGTGTCTTTATCAAAAGCTGAGAGATCTGGAGGTTCCATGTTCAAGTAGTAGCAGATCTCTGGGATGTCTTGACGATCTTTGATGGACATCGTCTTTCCTTCATGCTGTATAATTAGGGCAAATGGGAATCCCCATCTATAGGGTATTTGTTTTTTTCGGAGCAGCAAAGTTAAAGGTCGCAGAGAATACCTTCTCTGGAGTGTTCGCACACATAAGTCCTGATAAACTTGAATTACTGAACCCTGGAATTTGAATGTTTGATGCTGTCTGGCCGCCGAGAGGATTGCTTCTCTATCTGGAAAGCGTAATAATTTGACAACTACATCCCTGGGTGGATGGTCTCCCTTGGGTCTGGGTTTGAGGGCACAATGCGCTCTCTCAATTTGAAAGTGATCCTCCTCACTGTGTCCTGTGATAGCCTTGAACAGCTGTTTCAAGTAGGTCTGCAACTCTGTCTGCGTTATCAGCTCTGGTATCCCTTTAAGCCTCAGATTGCATCTTCTTGTACGGTTCTCAAGGTCCTCCATTTTATCTTGGAGGTCGTCTATTTCCTGTTTATGAGATTGAATTTGCTGTGAGATTTTATCAGTGGTTTCTTCACGAATATTGTCAGTCTCCTCTAAAGCAGCCACTCTCGTGCCCAGTTCTTGCATATCCTGCTTTATTTCCGTTAGGCTATTGGTTAGCGTAGATTGAAAGGAATCAAGTTTTGCCCACATTTTTTCAAAGTTCATTTTGATGTCCTGTTTGGGTACCATATCTTTTAAATCTGCCTTTGTAATGGGCGTCAAATCAGTGTCTGCAGGTCTTTCCTGAAACGATTGGTCTGAAGCACCTTCCCCATCTGTTTCTGGCGGCTCCAAGGGTTTATCCCCTTTGGGTGGCTTAAAAAATAAGTTTGGTGCTGTTTGCTTGCAGGCTGGAATTACTTTTTTAACTTGTCTAGAGGACATCTTAGGAGTTGTAATCTAATGTTTTAGCCTTTCAGCACAATGATGAAGTCGTAATGGGCCTATTCAGTGTGGATCAGTGTGTAACTGTTAAGTATGAATATGCAAGCGTGACTGAGTTGCCGTCAGGATTCAAAGTGGATAAATCTGTCTAATTATCGTTTACAGAGTGGCATTCATAACAAACTGCAGAAGGCATTGGATTGCCGTTTTCCTGTATGTAGTGGAAATTGTGTATTCACAGAGTTCAGCTCTCATACCAGACCTTTCCTAACTATGTTTAAGCCACATGTCTTGCTGCTGCGCATTGAAGAACAACCAGAGAACTGCTCTTTTTTCTCTTTAAACATTATTGTATACACTGCACAGAATACTTCGTTTCTCTTACCAAGTGGGATTCTCAAGTTGTGTCCCAATTATGTTTATTTCCTCACCGGGAGGATGATTGCAGCTGAGTATCTCAATACAGCTTTCTGTTGCCTTACATAGCTATTATCGAACATTACAGCTTGCAGGTTAAAACGTCTTACTCTCTTTCTTGCTTTAGTCCCCTGCCGCTATTACTAGACATCTCTAGTTTCTTGATTTTAAGCTGACAAGTATCATGGTAATGTTATGGTGCAATGGAGCTGTGATATGTGTCAGTCGCTTCTTACCCCTTAACATGTGGGATCGCTCTCTCAGGCAGGGCTCCGGTCATTGCAGTTCCCTGCGCCACGTGTATGGCAAGATGGCGTCGGCGCTTGCACTGTATAAGGCAGAGACACGCTTCCGTAATGTTATCCGGTGCTATCTTCACCCGGCTGCCTTCAAATTGTTGTTGCAGGGTCCCCACTTGTTCCTTAGCTGTTCCACACAAAGATAGGACTGGTTCTAAGATTTTAACCTAAGCTGGTCATCTTCTATCTAGCTGTCTGCACGGAGCTCTGGTGTTACACAGCCGTCTCCATCTCTTGCCAGGCTCCGCCCCCCTGTTTAAAGTTTAAAGGGACAGTAAAAAAAATTTGTTTCATTAAAATTCTGATTTGAACTTAGAATTCTTTATTGATTAAGGTTTTTTCCTTTGGATTAAGATGGACCAAGAGGCCCTGCAAGCTGTTGCTTGTTCTCTATGTTTAAATACTAATGTTGAGCCTCCTATCCCTTTTTGTTCCTCTTGTATTGAGAGAACATTACATTACAAGGATAGTCTTCATTGTCTAGGGCGGATGTTGTTCAGGAGTCTCCTGTTCAGGCTAATCCGCAGCTTTCTCCTCAAACGTCCCAATCTTCTGCAGTGCCCTGTGTTTCATCTCAGGTTGGTTTTCCTTGCAGGATATGGCTACCCATATATCCTCGGCAGTATCTGAGGCTTTGTCTGCTTTTCCTATGTTGCAGGGGAAGCGCAAGAGGAAGTATAAGGTTTCTGATTCGGTTGCAATTGTGTCTTGTGTTTCTTCTCATAAGTCTGAGGAGGAAGATACTTCAGTAGCATCTGAGGGTGAGATCTCGGATTCTGATAGTGTAAATCCTTCTTCTAAACGTGAGGTTGTTTCCTTTAGGTTTAAGCTAGAGCACCTCCGTTTGTTACTCAGGGAGGTTTTGGCTACCTTGGATGACTCTGAGGTGTCAGTCATGGTTATTCCTAAGAAATCTAGTAAACTTAATAAGTTTTTTGATGTTTCTTCCTCGGTGGAAGTTTTTCCTATACCAGATCGTGTTTCAGATGATATTGCACGAGAATGGGAGATGCCTGGGATTCCTTTTTCCCCTTCTCCAATTTTTAGGAAGATGTTTCCTATTGCTGATTCTATTAAGGAATCTTGGCAGATGGTTCCTAAGGTGGAGGGAGCCGTTTCCACTCTGACCAAGAGGACCACTATTCCTATTGAGGACAGCTGTTCCATTAAAGATCCTATGGATAAGAAATTGGAAGATTTGCTTAAAAAGATTTATGTTCACCAGGGGTATCAATGGCTACCGGCTGCATGTATTGCTACGGTTACTAGTGCAGCGGCATATTGGTTTGATGCATTGTCTGATTATATTCAGCAAGATACTCCTCTTGAAGAAATTCAAGATAGAATCAAGGCTTTGAAGTTGGCTAATTCTTTATTGCTGATGCTTCTCTACAGGTCATCAAGTTGGGAGCTAAAATTTCTGTTTTTGCCATTTTAGCTCGCAGAGTTTTATGGTTGAAATCCTGGTCTGCGGATGTGTCCTTTAAGTCTAAGTTTTGTCTATCCCTTACAAGGGTAAGACCTTGTTTGGGCCAGGTTTGGCTTAGATTATTTCTGATATTACAGGAGGGAAGGGGAATTTTCTTCCTCAGGATAAAAGAAATAAACAGAAGGGTCGGCAGAGTAATTTTCTTTCCTTTCGTAACTTCTCTGGTAAATCTTCCTCCAAGCAGAAACAGTCCAAGCCATCTTGGAAGTCAAATCAGTCTTGGAATAAGGGGAAGCAGTCCAGGAAGCCTGTTGCTGACTCAATATTAGCATGGAGGGTCTGCCCCCGATCTGGGAATGGATCTTGTGTGGGGCAGACTCTCTTTCTTCGGTCAAGCTTGGGTTTGAGATGTTCAGGATCCCTGGGTGGTAGATATCGTGTCCCAGGGTTACAAACTAGAGTTTAACAATTTTCCTCCCAGAGGCAGGTTTCTTCTCTCCAAGTTATCTGTAAACCAGATAAAAGGAGAGGCGTTCTTACGTTGTGTTCAGAATCTTTCCGACATGAGAGTGATAGTTCCTGTTCTGGTTCAGGAACAGGGTCTGGGGTTTTATTCCAATCTCTTCGTCGTTCTTAAAAAGGAGGGAACTTTCAGACCTATTTTAGATCTCAAGAGTGTAAACAAGTTTCTCAGGGTTCCGTCTTTCAAGATGGAAACACTTCGTTCCATTCTTCCTTTGGTTCAGGAAGGTCCGTTCATAATCACAGTGGATCTAAAGGTTGCGTATCTGCATATTCCCATTCACAGGGATCATAACAGGTTCCTAAGATTTGCATTTCTAGACAAACATTTTCAGTTTGTAGCTCTTCCTTTTGGTCTGGCAACAGCTCCCAGAATTTTTTCAAAGGTCCTGGGAGCATTGTTGGCGGTGCTTCGATTGAAGGGTGTTGCAGTGGCTCCTTATCTGGACGATATTCTAGTTCAGGCTCCATCTTTTCAACTAGCAAACTCCCACACAGAGTTGTTGTCTTTTCTGCGCTCCCACGGTTGGAAGGTGAATTTAGGATAAAGATCCTTAATTCCGGCTACAAGAGTGGTATTTTTGGGACCATTATAGATTCTCTAGAGATGAAGATTTTTCTGACAGAAGCAAGAAAGTAAAATATTTTCATACATGTCTTGCTCTTCAGTCCCTTCCTTGGCCATCAGTGGCTCAGTGCATGGAAGTTATTGGTCTGATGGTTTCAGTCATGGACATCATTCTATTTGCTCGGTTCCATCTCAGACCTCTACAGTTATATTTGCTCAGGCAATGGAACAGGGATTATGCAGATCTATCTCCAAAGATTGTTCTAGATCAGATGTCCAGAGATTCTCTTCCATGGTGGTTGTCTCAGGATCTTCTCTCTCAGGGAACTTGCTTTTGCAGACCTGCCTGGGTGATTGTGACCACGGATGCCAGTTTGCTGGGCTGGGGTGCTGTCTGGGGTTCATTAAAGGCTCAGGGTCTATGGACTCGGGAGGAGTCGGTTCTTTCAATAAATGTTTTGTAACTGAGAGCAATTTTCAATGCTCTTCTAGCCTGGCCTCAGCTAGCTTCAACCCAATTTATCAGGTTTCCGTCGAACAACATAACGTCAGTGGCTTACATCAATCATCAGGGAGGAACTCGGAGTTCCTTGGCCATGACCGAGGTAGCCAAGATTATTCAGTGGGCGGAGATTCACAACTGTTGTCTGTCTGCTAGCCACATTCTAGGGGTGGACAATTGGGAAGCGGATTTTCTGAGCAGGCAGACTTTTCATCCGGGAGAGTGGGAACTTCATACAGAGGTATTTTCCAGCTTGATTCTCAGTTGGGGGCAGCCGGAGTGGGATCTCATGGCATCTTGTCAGAATGCCAAGGTACGGGTCAAGGTCAAAGGATCCTTAGGCTGTTCTGATAGATGCTCTGGCAGTTCCTTAGACTTTCAGTCTGGCATATGTGTTCCCTCCGTTTGCTCTTCTTCCTCAGTCATTGCTCAGGTCAAACAAGAGAAGGCACCAGTGATTCTCATTGCTCCGGCATGGCCTCGCAGAATCTGGTTTGCAGATCTGGTGGAGATGTCTTCTCTTCCACCTTGGCGTCTTCCATTAAGGAAGGACCTTCTTCTGCAGGGTCCCTTCCTTCATCCAAATCTTGTTTCTCTGAAGCTGACTGCTTGGAAATTGAACACTTGATTCTTTCTAAGCATGGTTTTTCTGAGTCAGTCATTGAGACTATGATTCAGGCTCGTAAGCTTGTGACTAGGAAGATTTATTATAAGATTTGGCGTAAATATTTGTTTTGGTGTGAATCCAAAGGCTTCTCGTGGAGTTAGGATTCCTAGGATTTTGTCTTTTCTCCAGGAGGGTTTGGAGAAAGGTTTATCTGCTAGTACCCTGAAGGGTCAAATTTCTGCTTTATCTATTTTATTGCACAAGTGCCTGGCGGATGTGCCAGATGTTCATTCTTTTTGTCAGGCCTTGGTTAGAATTTGGCCTGGGTTTAAGTCTGCTACTCCACCTTGGAGTCTTAATTTGGTTCTTAGAGTCCTTCAACAGGCTCAGTTTGAACCTATGCATTCTTTGGATATTAAGATATTATTTTGGAAGGTTTTGTTTCTGATGGGTATTTCTTTGTCTCAAAGAGTTTCGGAGCTTTCAGCCTTACAGTATGAATCACCTTTTCTTATTTTTCACTCTGATAAGGTAGTTCTGAGTTCAGCCTTGGGTTTTCTTCCCAAGGTTGTTTCTGATAAGAATATTAATCAAGAGATTGTTGTTCCTTCTTTGTGTCCTAATCCTTCTTCTCATAAGGAGCGTTTGTTGCACAACCTGGATGTGGTTCATGCATTGAAATATTATTTACAGGCGACTAAGGATTTTCGCCAGTCTTCTTCTTTATTTGTTGTCTTTTCTGGGAAGCGTAAGGGTAAGAAAGCTACGGCTACTTCTCTTTCTTGTTGGTTGAGGAGTGTTATTCGCTTGGCATATGAGACTGCTGGTCAGCAGCCTCCTGAGAGAATCACGGCTCATTCCACGAGGGCTGTTTTATCTTCTTAAGCTTTAAAAAAATGGAGCTTCTGTAGATCAGCTTTGCAAGGTTGCGACTTGGTCATCTTTGCATACTATTTCTAAATTTTACAAATTTGATACTTTTGCTTCAGCAGAGGCTTCTTTTTGGAGAAAGTTTTTTCAAGCAGTGGTGCCTTCTGTTTAGGTTAACTATCTTGTCCCTCCCTTATCATCCGTGTCCTCTAGCTTGGGTATTGGTTCCCAACAGTAATTAAGATGATCCGTGGACTCACCGTGTCATTAGAAAGAAAACATAATTTATTCTTACCTGATAAATTTATTTATTTCTTGACACGGTGAGTCCACGGCCCGCCCTGTTTTTCAGACAGTTTGCTTTTCTATAAACGTCAGGCACCTCTGCACCTTAGATTACTTTCTTTCTCCTTTCCCTTTGGTCGAATGACTGGGGATTGTGAGTAGGGGATGTGGTATTTAACAGCTTTTGCTGTGGTGCTCTTTGCCTCCTTCTGCTGGTCAGGAGTGATATTCCCAACAGTAATTAAGATGATCCGTGGACTCACCGTGTCAAGAAATAAATTTATCAGGTAAGAATAAATTGTTTTTTTTCTCCCACGATCACGTTTTCTTTTGAGCCAATTGAAATTCTGGCCGTTAGGTGGCCGTCACTCGACGTCATCCGCCCCTTCATCCTTCTTTGCATGCACTAGATACTTGCTCCCGTTCCACGCATGCGTAGTAATTCCACCTAAGAATCCATAATTAAGTCATCTGCTTATTACGGACTGGCATGCGCAGTGTTACTCAGATTCTGTGAACGCGCTTTAGAGAGGCGTGGAGAGCGGGTGGGACAGCAGAAGTCACTCGTAGAAGAAGACGGAAGTAGGGCTTGGGAGAAGTTTGGAGCCGAAGGGTCGGGAATTTGTCATAAAGATTTTTATGTCAAATAGATCAGTAATTTAAAAAATAACTTAGCGACTACCTAAATGATAGTTTAATAAATGCTAGCTTGTCTGGATATCACCATAACTTTACCTTCACTTTAACTAATGTTTATAAAGCAGATGTTAAAACTAATACATCCTGAATTCTCTCTGCCACCTCAGATTGATCTAACCGGGTGATTGACAAGCCCTGCTCGCACACAACCAATTGAAGTGATTTTGCATATGCTCATACAATGATAAATATGGGCAGCAAATGATCCAGGGCAGGTAGATTTATTACCTGTGAACCTTGTCTATCCAGAGAATGATAAATCACTTATGTAATAGGTGCACTATAAAAAAAAAAAAAAATTGCTTTCTTATTAACATCTTTTGACATGTTTGGTTGTTTCTGCAAATAAGTGCATGATCTGCTACAAATGCATTCTCTGGATATAATATATAAGAAAAAAACAAGCTTTGAAAATAAAAGATATATGTTCATCATTTCACATGTGATCTAATTGTGTCCCTGTAGAGTGCAAGATTTGTTTGCGTTATTCAGTATTTAACTTTTTTTGGGAGGGGGAGGTGATTCCCTTGCATTGGACAAACATTTGGGAATACTGCTTGCCTCGATGAATGAATTAACGGGTGCTGTTATCACCTCTATGTATTGACCAGACAAAACCTTGCCTTTTTTAAATCAAGCAGCTCTGGTTTCATACTCTCGTCCCAGTTTACACTTTATTAATTAAAGGGAGATGAAACCTGTGTGTTTTCTTTCATGATTCAGAGAAAACATGCAACTTTAAACAACTTTATAATTTACTAATATCAAACAGGACAAGTCCATTTTAGACCCTTGGTTATTAGAGATTGTGTCTCATAGATAAAGAATCCGTTTTTTATCTAGACCTCCTCGAGTGATTCTTTCAGTCATTGGCTTGAGAATTTATGAAAGCCAGGGACTTGCTATCTTGTGCGGAAGACCAAGAGGAAAAGGGAGTTATAACCCTAGTTTCTTTAACAAAACAAGGTCAGGAGTTCTATTCCAGCCTCTTCTTTATGGCAAAATAATGTTTTCCTTTTAATGGCAGTGAGGGTACACAAAAACATTCATTACCTATAGGAAATACCTATCCTGGCCACCAGGGGAAGACAGAGACACCCCAAACAGAACATTGAAATATCCCTCCCACTTCCTCTACTTTCCCAGTAATTCTTTGTCTTCGTCTACAGGAGGATGGCAGAGAGTCATGCTCTGCCGAAATCTGGATTTTCTGCTCTAAATGGGTTGTTTCCCTTCAAGAAAAAGCAAGGAAATTGTAAGTAGCCATGTAATCCTCTTAGTAAGAGTTTTGGTGAATTTTAGCTCTGGATGTCGCTGGGAAGCTTCCCATGCCTCATTCCAGTATATTTATGCTATCCTTCCCATATAGGCAACCAGTATTAGTTACACTGCTTCTCCTTGTGTCACAGACCCTGTCAGGATGAAGACTGCTACTGTCAGAACTGGGGCTATGAAGAAGGTACATAAATGAAGCCTTCTGACCGGTAAGTCCCTGGAATCCATTATCCCCTCTATGGCTTGTTGTCTGCTGAGACATCACTAACTATGGATAGGGATATCTGGGAGGCAGTGTTTTTTAGTTATAGCGGCCTCTGCATTCACTCCTGATTAGCGCTGACATTCTGGGGTCTAGTTCCTTAATTTCTAACGATAATGCCATTTTATCTACGCTGTCGTTGCAGGGACTTAGTGCTCTTATCCATGAGCTGTAGTACCAATTTCAAGGATTAGCATATATCGGAATGTATGTGTATATGTGTGTGTGTGTTGTGTGTGTATATATATATATATATATATATATATATATATACTTAATCTTTATTTATAAACCGTAGTGCCTTTTTCTCTTGTAAGATGTATCGAGTCCACGGATTCATCCATACTTGTGGGATATTCTCCTTCCCTACAGGAAGTGGCAGAGAGAGCACCCACAGCAGAGCTGTCTATATAGATCCTCCCTTAGCTCCACCCCCCAGTCATTCTCTCTGCCTGCTTAACTGCTAGGAAGGGCAAAGAGGAGTGTGGTAACAAAAATGTTAGTTTTTATTTTCTCAAGCAAAAGTTTGTTATTTTAAATGGTACCGGTTTGTACTATTTACTCTCTGGCAGAAAAGGGATGAAGATTTCTGCAAGGAGGATGATGATCTTAGCATTTTGTAACTAAGATCCACTGCTGTTCTCACAAGGGCTGAAGAGTACAGGAAAACTTCAGTTGGGGGAACAGCTTGCAGGCTAAACTGCATCAAGGTATGTTCAGTCTATTTTTTTCTAGACAGACTGTGTTATTTCTAGAAAAGGCTGACAATATCCCCATGAGGGAAAGGTAAGCTGTTTTCAGTAAAAGAGGAATCCAAGCTTGCATAAAGGGCTCATAGTTACTGGTGACACTAATAGGAAAAAACGTTTTGGTTTAATTACAAATAAAACGTTTTTTGAGGGACTTTAAGGGGTGTTTGTGGCTTGTTTAAGAGTTATTAACCCACATGGCTAGTTTAAGAAACACTCTGTGGTGTTTTTTAGGCCCCATAACATCGAGTGAGGTGGGTGGGGCCTATTTTCAGTTGCACAGTTTATTTACATCAGAAGCATCCAGCTACTTCTCCAGAGATTCCTGCTGTATTTGAGGGCTGTAAAGAGGTTTTTTCCCCCACAAATCGTTCCTGAAAGGCAGGTAGGCGCCTCAGCAGAGCTGTGGCAAGGTGCTGAACGTTATTTTACCGGTTTTGAAGTTTTCTCAATCCGGGTTTTTACATTAAGGGGTTAATTGTTTATTTGCATAGTTGTGCAAAGTTACTAAGGCTTTATGATACTACTGTAAACATTTTGTTGTGTTTACTGCTTTTTCACACTGTTTTGCAGAGTTTGTGCAGCTTTTTTTCTCTTAAAGGCACAGTACCGTTTTTGTTTAAAGTGTTATTTGCTTTGATTAAAGTGTTTTCCAAGCTTGCTTGTTACATTACTAGCTTGCTTAACATGTCTGACACCAAGGAGAATTCTTGTTCTATGTGTTTAGAAGCCATTGTGGAACCCCCTCTTAGAATGTGTCCCACTTACACTGATATGTCTATAAATTATAAAGAGCATATTTTAGCACTTAAAAATATTGCAATAAATGATTCTCAGTTAGAAGGAAATGAGGGTTTAGCATCTAGCTCTCCCCAAGTGTCTCAACCAGTAACGCCCGCACAAGTGACGCCAAGTACCTCTAGTGCGTCTAATTCATTTACTTTACAAGACATGGCCACAGTTATGAATAAAACCCTCACAGAGGTTTTCTCTAAACTGCCTGGTTTACAAGGAAAGCGTGTCAGCTCTGGGTTAAGAACAAATGCTGAGCCGTCTGCCGCTTTAGTAGCCGTATCCGATATACCCTCACAATGTTCTGAAGTAGGGGTAAGGGATTTGTTATCTGAGGGAGAGATTTCTGATTCAGGAAAGACGCTCCCTCAGACAGATTCTGATATGACGGCCTTTAAATTTAAGCTTGAACACCTCCGCTTATTGCTCAAGGAGGTATTAGCTACTCTAGACGATTGTGACCCTATAGTGGTCCCAGAGAAATTGTGTAAAATGGACAGATACTTAGAGGTTCCTGTTTACACTGATGTTATTCCAGTCTTTAAGAGGATTGTGACTATTGTTTCTAAGGAGTGGGATAGACCAGGTATTCCGTTCGCTCCCCCTCCTGTTTTTAAGAAAATGTTTCCCATATCTGACACCATACAGGACTCGTGGCAGACTGTTCCTAAGGTGGAGGGAGCTATTTCTACTATTGCTAAGCGTACAACTATATCTATCGAAGACAGTTGTGCTTTCAAAGATCCTATGGATAAAAAATTAGAGTCTCCTAAAGAAACACGGACATCGTGTTGGCTTTTCTGAGATCTCACGGGTGGAAGGTGAACATAAAAAAGAGTTCTCTCGTCCCTCTCACAAGAGTTTCCTTCCTAGGGACTCTGATAGACTCGGTAGAAATGAAAATATTTCTGACGGAGGTCAGAAAATCAAAACTTTTAATCACTTGCCGAGCTCTTCATTCCATTCCTCGGCCATCAGTGGTTCAATGTATGGAGGTAATCGGACTTATGGTAGCGGCAATGGACATAGTTCCTTATGCCCGCCTACACCTCAGACCACTGCAACTATGCATGCTCAAACAGTGGAATGGGGATTATCCAGATTTATCTCCTCAACTGCATCTGGACCAAGAGACCAGAAATTCTCTTCTCTGGTGGTTGTCTCAGGACCACCTGTCTCAGGGAATATGTTTCCGCAGGCCAGAGTGGCTCATAGTAACGACAGATGCCAGCCTGCTAGGCTGTGGTGCAGTCTGGAAATCCCTGAAAGCACAGGGCTTATGGTCTCAGAAGGAATCTCTCCTCCCGATAAACATTCTAGTACTGAGAGCGATATTCAATGCGCTTCAGGCGTGGCCTCAGCTAGCTGCGGCCAAATTCATCAGATTTCAGTCGAACAACATCACGACTGTAGCCTATATCAATCATCAAGGAGGAACGCGGAGTTCTCTAGCGATGATGGAGGTAACCAAAATTATCCGATGGGCGGAGGATCACTCTTGCCATCTCTCAGGATTTCATATCCCAGGGGTAGAGAACTGGGAGGCGCATTTCCTAAGTCGTCAGACTTTTCATCTGGGGGAGTGGGAGCTCCATCCGGAGGTATTTGCCCAGCTGACTCAGCTATGGGGCACACCAGAATTGGATCTGATGGCGTCCCGACAGAACGCCAAACTTCCGCGTTACGGGTCCAGGTCCCGAGATCCCCAGGCGGTACTGATAGATGCTCTAGCAGTGCCCTGTTCCTTCAATCTGGCTTATGTATTTCCACCGTTTCCTCTCCTCCCACGTCTGGTTGCCAGAATCAAGCAGGAGAGAGCTTCGGTGATTCTGATAGCGCCTGCATATGCAGACCTGGCGGACATGTCATCTCTTCCACCGTGGACTCTGCCAATGAGGCAGGACCTTCTAATCCAAGGTCCGTTCAAGCATCCAAATCTAATTTCTCTGCGTCTGACTGCTTGGAGATTGAACGCCTGATTCTATCAAAGCGTGGTTTCTCTGAGTCGGTCATTGATACCCTGATTCAGGCTAGAAAGCCTGTCACCAGGAAAATCTATCATAAGATTTGGCGCAAATATCTTTGTAGGTGTGAATCCAAGGGTTACTCATGGAGTAAGATTAGGATTCCTAGAATTTTGTCTTTTCTCCAAGAAGGATTGGAGAAGGGATTATCAGCTAGTTCCTTAACGTTCAAGCGTTTAGTCAGGCCTTGGTCAGGATCAAGCCTGTATTTAAACCTGTTGCTCCGCCATGAAGCCTAAACTTGGTTCTTAAAGTTCTTCAAGGGGTTCCGTTTGAACCTATGCATTCCATAGATATTAAGCTTCTATCTTGGAAAGTTTTGTTTTTAGTAGCTATCTCTTTGGCTCGAAGAGTTTCTGAGTTATCTGCTTTACAGTGTGACTCACCTTATCTTATTTTCAATGCAGATAAGGTGGTTTTACGTACCAAACCTGGATTCCTTCCTAAGGTTGTTTCTAATAGGAATATCAATCAGGAAAATGTTGTTCCTTCGCTGTGTTCTAATCCTTCTTCAAAGAAGGAATGTCTGTTGCACAATCTTGATGTGGTTCGTGCTTTAAAGTTCTACTTACAAGCAACCAAAGATTTCCGTCAAACATCTTCATTGTTTGTTGTCTATTCTGGCCAGCAGCCTCCTGAAAGAATTACTGCTCATTCTACTAGAGCAGTGGCTTCCACATGGGCTTTTAAAAACGAGGCTTCTGTTGAACAGATTTGTAAGGCGGCGACTTGGTCTTCGCTTCATACTTTTTCCAAATTTTCCAAATTCGATTCTTTTGCTTCTTCAGAGGCTATTTTTGGGAGAAAGCTTCTACAAGCAGTGGTGCCTTCCGTTTAAGGAACCTGTCTTGTCCCTCCCTTCATCCGTGTCCTAAAGCTTTGGTATTGGTATCCCACAAGTATGGATGAATCCGTGGACTCGATACATCTTACAAGAGAAAACAGAATTTATGCTTACCTGATAAATTTCTTTCTCTTGTGATGTATCGAGTCCACGGTCCACCCTGTCTATTTAAGACAGGTAGTATATACATCACAAGAATAAGAAATTTATCAGGTAAGCATAAATTCTGTTTTTCTGCTGTAACAGAGCGTAGACTAACATTTTTTTCCACCTCCAGCAGCTTGTTTGGTCGCGCTTCCTCTGATTGGTCCTTGGTTGGTGGACCGCAAGAGAACTCCCGGCACAAGTAAGAATACAGCTTTAACTGTCGCTGACCGCATGGTAGTGCAAATCATTACAAGCACTGAGCACTGTTTATCAGAAATCCCTTTTTTGTTAGGGCGTCATGTTGTTGGTACATTACACATAAAGGGTCCGAATTTTCAAGCTCCGAAAGACCGCTGCTCCATAACTTGTCCGCCTACTCTGAGGCTGTGTGCATCAATCCGCCTGATCCTATACGATCGGGCTGATTAGACACCCCCTGCTAGTGGCCGCGAATCTGCAGGGGGCGGCATTGCACAAGCAGTTCACAAGAAATATTTACGTTATTGCCCTCTCCATAGCGCTGCCATTACGAGTTATGGGAAAGACTCGTTGTGCTGTGTGGTATGGTGTGTTAAGCTCCATACCGCACAAAAGCCAAGGGCTAAGTTTGCATGCTCATGCAGGCTTTCCCCCATGGACATCAATGGGGGGAAAATGTTAGAAAAAAAACTAACACCTGCGATCGCGGAATGGAGATCGCCATAACGCAACTCCATTGATTGTCTATGGGGAAAAGAAAATTACATAAAAATCTAACACCCTAACATAAACCCAAAGTCTAAATACCCCTAATCCGCCGCTCCCTGACATCGCCGACACTAATAAAAGTTTATTAACCCCTAATCCGCCCTAAACTACAAATTAAAAACCTAAATTTAAAAAAACCTAATACTATGAAAAAAAATTAAAAAATCTAACATTACAAAAATAATCTTTAAATTACGAAAAATAAAAAACTCTAAGATTGCAAAAAATAATAAATGAAATTATCAAAAATAAAAATAGTTACACCTAATCTATACACCTGTAAAAATAAAAAAAAACCCTCCCAAAATAAAAATACCCCTAACCTAAAATAAACTACTAATAGCCCTTAAAAGGGCCATTTGTACGACATTGCCCTAAGTAAAACAGCGCATTTACCTTGAAAAAAAATACAAAGTCCCCCCAACAGTGAACCCCCCCACCCAACCAACCGCCCAAAATAAAAACCTACTCACGGTTCCTGAAGTCCATCTCCATCCAGGCGACGAGAAGTCTTCATCCAGGCGGCAAGAAGTCTTCATCCAGGAGGCAACACCTTCATCCATCTCGGGGAGGTCTTCTATCTTCATCCGGGCGGCGCGGAGCTATCCTGGACGGCGATGACATCCTGCGTGGAGCATCCTCTTCATACGCCATACACTGAAGTTGAATGCAAGGTACCCGTTTCAAAATGGCGTACCTTGCACACCTATTGACTGATTTAATTCTTCAAATTCAAATCAGCCAATAGGATGAGAGCTACTGAAATCTTTTTTGGCTGATTTGAACAGCCAATAGGATTTCAGAAGCTCTCATCCTATTGGCTGATTTGAATGTATTATTTTTACCAATTTAGTGTTTATTTTTTTAATGTTAGATTTTACAATTTTTAGTTTAGGTTTATAATTTGTAGTTTATTTTATTTTATTAGAATAGTTATGTTAGGTTAATTTATTAATTTTTTTTAATTTAAAGATAGTTATATTGTAATTTTATTTTAAAGTTTAGGGGGTGTTGGGTTTAGGGGGTTATAGTTTAATTTAGTGTTTTGCGATGTGGGGGGCCGGTGGTTTAGGGGTTAATTGGTTTATTTAGTGTCAGTGATGTCAGGGGCGGTGGATTAGGGGTTAATAGGTTTATTTAATAGTCAGGATGTGGGTGGGCGGCAGATTAGGGGTTAATAGGTTTAATATAGCGTTTGCAATGTGGGAGGGCGGTGGTTTAAGGGTTAATAGGTAGTTTATGGGTGTTAGTGTACTTATGATTTTTGTGACACATTTTTGTTTCGCAAAATCCATAACTACTGCTCTCAGATGGCAGAATGTATTTTAGCCGGACCGCACAACCTGTAATACCGTGCTATGGAAAATCCTGCACTCAAAGGTAATTTTTTTTAAGTGTGTGGAATGGACGTTGCATTACAGGCTAAAATACTTGCGGTATAGCTATACCGCTGCGACTCGTGATATGCGTTCCCGGCCATTCCACGCGCAATGGCTAATTTTTCAGCGGTAGAGACGTACCGCAAAACTCGTAATCTAGACTATAGTGCATTGTTCTTTCAGTGGGATCCGTTGGAGCCTGCATCTGCTGATCTCAAGTGCTTACTTGAGACATTTTCCTTGTTATCTATTCCTTTGTTTTCAGAGTGTCTGTTTTATCTAAGAGAAGTGTGTCCTGTTTTTCTTCATCTTCTTTTAAAGATGGTTTGTTAAGTTTGGATATAGTTTGAGCGTTTTCGTTCTACCTTTTTTCGTTTCTATGGCCTGTAGTTTTCAGTTGTTTCTTTTTCCTTTGGGCTTTAAATCCTGGATTTCTTTCCTTCTCAGGAATGGTCCAGCGACTCTATCTTAAATTCTGCTCATTTTGCCGGTGAGGTTCCTTTTTTCTTGGATCTCCTCGAATGAAATTTCTGTTGTACAGATTTTTAGGTTTGCTACATGTTTTTGTCTTATATATTTATTGTTTCATCTCAGCAGAGACATCTGTTTGGAGTTTTTTTCTAGAGGTGGTGCCTTGTTGTTGGGACTGCCTTCTCTACTTCCCTCCCTAACATTCGTGTACTCCTCAGCTTGGGTATTGATTTCCCATAGGTAATGAATGTTTTTGTGGACCCTATAACTGCCATTAGATTTAAAATAAAATGTATGCTTACCTGATAAATTAATTTCCTTCTTGCCAGTGAGGGTCCACGAACCCACCCTGATTTTGTGTAGTGATGACAGTCTGAGCACCTCTGTACCTCTTTTATCTCTCTACTTTTTCTTATCCTCAGCTTGAATTACTGGGGAAGTGGGAGGGATATGTCAATGTTATGTTTGGGGTGTTTGGGGGGGGGGGTTGGGGGTCTCTGAGGGTGCTTAGATCAAACAATGTCACAGCCATGGCTTACAACAATCATCAGGGGGAACTTGGATTTCCTCTGCAATGCAGAATGTGTCTTGCATCATCAGGGGGGCAGAAGACAAATGTTTCCTGATATATGCTATTCAAATTCCAAGAATCAACAATAGGGAGGTAAACTTTCTTATTTGCTAGCATTTTCATCTGGGGGAGTGGACTCTACATCAGCAGGTGTTCAACCAGATTGTGAGGTGCTGGGTATTGCCAGAAATATATCTAATTTATTCTCAAATTACAATCTTCCCAGTTCTTTAGAAATTTTGTCCAATAGACGGCTGTCAGACAAGGTGATCAAACCTTGATTCCTGCTAGAAAGCTTGTGACTAGGCACATCTACCATTGGGGGAGGGGAGACTTATTTAGTATGGTGTACATGTAAGGATTACAGTTACAAATACTTTTGGTGTCCTAGAATTTTTTCCAGATGACATGGAGAAAGGTTTATCAGCTAGCTCTCTTATGGGACATGTTTCTGCCATATTTGGTCTGTATCACACAAAGACTGCTAAACTTCACAATATTCAGACCTTTGTTCAGGCACCGATACTACTCAATCCTTTTATTGATGTAGCTACTACACCTTAAGGCTTAAAGTCTATATTTGGTTCTGAGGGTTCAAGCTCCTTGTTTGAACCCATGCATGGGTTAGATCTTCAGTTCTTGTCCTGGAAGGATCTTTTTCTGTTAGACATTTCCTCGGCTAGGTGGATGTCTGAGCTTTCTGCTCTATCCTGTAAGGCTCTTTTACTGATGTTCCATCAGTATAAAGCTGTTTTACAAACCAGTTATTTTTTTCTTCCTTAATTGGTGTACACAGATACAGTCAATCAGGAGATTATGGTTCCTTCCTTGTGCCTGGTTCCTAAGAACTCTAAGGAGTAGCTACTCCATAGCCTTGATCTTGTTTTTACATGGAATCGACTGTCTCTTAGACTTTCCTTTACACTTTTTGTCCATTTCTCAGGAGTTTGCAAGGTTCACAAGGCTAATTCTGTTGCTTTAGCTGCTTTGCTTAAAACTTTAATTAGAAAGGTGTATTTAAGGTGTATTTAATACTACTTGGGGTTTTCTTATAGATCAGATCTATAAGACAGCTATTTGGGCTTCCCTGCATATGTTTGTCAAATTTTACCTTTTCAATGTTTATACCTCTACTGAGGTGGCCTTTGGCAGGAGAGTACCATAGGCTGTTGTGTCTGACCTATAACACTCCTGCCTAACTGGCCCTGTCCTATATCATGGTGGTATCATGGACTTCACTGCTTGGGTATTGGATCCCACATATGATGTTCTTGTGTACCTAAACTATCTTATGAAAGAAAACAAAATGTATGCTTATCTAATAAATTCATTTATTTCATGATATTGAGTTAACAAGCCCTACCGTTGTTCTTATATATACAGCTGGCAGCAGGAATTGTTTTGCACTTTATATTTCCTTCTTTGGGCCTTTCCTGTATTGCTGGCTTTTCGTTTCTACTTGGCCATATTCCGATAGTATGGGATAGATCAAAACTATGGGGGTAGATTTAACAAGGGCCGAATGGCTCTTGTTCCCCTTGTTTCTACGCAAGCCTTCAGGCTCGCCGGAAACAGCAGTTATGAAGCAGCGGTCTAAAGACCGCTGCTCCATAACTTGTCCGCTGCCTCTGAGGCTGCGATCTTCAATCCGCCTGATCCTATACGATCGGGCTGATTGACACCCCCTGCTAGCAGCCGCAAATCTGCAGGGGGCGGCATTCTGGTGAACTGCTTGTGCAATGATAAACGCTGTCAGCATTCAGCGATGTCTGTCGGACATGATACGCTACAGCATATCATGTCGGACAGACATTGGTAAATCTACCCCTGGAATGTAGTGGTGTTTTTGTCTCCTCCTAGTTGACAGGAAATTTAATCCAGCATGTGATGTTCTTGTGGACAAGATAAAGCAGCCTGTTAATATTTTTAGTTGGGCTTTTACATTAAGCAAACAGTTGTCTATTAGGCAATTCATTTTTTTTTTACCTTAATTTAAATGGGTATGTTTTGTTTTTGTTTTTTCTGAATAGTTATGTTCTGCTATAGCCTGTATTCAGTAGTCTTTAGCTTTTTTTGTCAGGGGAAAAGGATCACATCTGATTAGTAGATTTCCTTTAGATTTCATATTTTATACCCTTTTTTTTGCTGCATTATTTACCAAGTTTATTTAAGTGTTTTGTTTTTTTTACTCCAGTAAATTATTGTTCTTCATTAAGAGGTGGATAAGTGGGCTAACTATTTTGCTGTGTGGGTGTTTCAGCCTATTGAATTTGTGTGGACCAGCTGTAACAGATACAGATGTGGACAGTATTTTGCTGGACTATGCTTAGGGCTGAAGTATTTAGGCTGCTTCAATAGATCAAACTTTTGGAAACCCATCCCATATTACATTTTTGTTACACTTTTTTGCAATATATTTGCATACCAAATGTGATATTAACACACACTTTGTTTTCTGTAAATGTCTTTCAATGGCCAACCCCCACACACACATGCACACATACCCACACACAACTTACCTTATTTGGAGGATCCAGTCCAGACTTTTTTACTAGATTAGACCAGCTAGCCATTGCCGTATTGTGATTATACTGCACAATATTGACAGTTGTCTATATTACCAACTCTCCTTAGGACATTGGTTTTCAAACCTGTCCTCAGACCTCCATAACAGGCCCCAATTTGTGGATATCTGAACTAGGGCACAGGTGAAACAATCAGCTGATTAGTAAACATGCGGCTAGATTACGTGTTGTGCGTAAGGGTAAAAAAGCAGCGTTAAGAGGTCCTAACGCTGCTTTTTTCGCCCACTGCTATTATGAGTCTTGAAGGTTTAGGGTCACCGCACACTTCTTTGGCCTTACTGCAAAACGACTTACTTCGTAAAGTCTTTTTTTCTATGGGACTTCCATAGCGCTGGTATTACGAGTCTGTCCTGGGAGGCCAAAAAGTGAGCGGTACACCCTACCCCGTCAAGAGTCCTAACGCATTTTAAAGTCAGTAGTTAAGAGTTTTATGGTACAACGCCGTAACATAAAACTCATAACTAAAGTGCTAAAAAGTACACTAACACCCATAAACTACCTATTAACCCCTAAACCGAGGCCCTCCCGCATCGCAAACAGTAAAATAAAAATTTTTAACCCCTAATCTGCCGCTCCGGACACCGCCGCCACCTACATTATATTTATGAACCCCTAATCTGCTGCCCTCAACATCGCCGACACCTACATTATATTTATTAACCCCTAATCTGCCGCCCCCATACGTCGCCGCCACCTACCTACATTTACTAACCCTTAATCTGCCGTCCCTAACATCGCCGCCACCTACCTACATTTATTAACCAAATAATCTGCCGCCCCAAAGTCGCCGCCACTATACTAAATGTATTAACCCCTAAACCCCCCAAATAAAATACTATCTAAAAAAAACCTAAACTCCCCATTGCCCTGAAAAGGGCATTTGGATGGGCATTGCCCTTAAAAGGGCAGTTAGCTCTTTTGCGGACCAAAACCTAATCTAAAAAATAAAACCCACCCAATACACCCTTAAAAAAACCTAACACTAAACCCCTGAAGATTGACTTACAGTTCTGAAGACCGGACATCCATCCTCAAGGAAGCGGCAGAAGTCTTCATCCAACCGGGCCGAAGTCCTCAATGAAGCCGGGCGAAGTCTTCATCCAAGCCAGGCGAAGTGGTCCTCCAGACGGGCAGAAGTCTTCATCCAGACAGCATCTTCTATCTTCATCCATCCGACGCGGAGCGGCTCCATCTTCAAGACATCCGACGCGGAGCATCCTCTTCTTCCGACGATTCTTCCATAATGAAGGTTCCTTTAAGTGACGTCATCCAAGATGGCGTCCCTTAGATTCCGATTGGCTGATAGAATTCTATCAGCCAATCAGAATTAAGGTAGAAAAAATCCTATTGGCTGATGCAATTAGCCAATAGGATTGAGCTCGCATTATATTGGCTGTTCCAATCAGCCAATAGAATGCAAGCTCAATCCTATTGACTGATTGGATCAGCCAATAGGATTGAACTTCAATCCTATTGGCTGATTGCATCAGCCAATAGGATTTTTTCTACCTTAATTCCGATTTGGGTGATAGAATTCTAATTGGGGTGGCAGATTAGGGGTTTTTCTACCTTAATTCCGATTGGGGTGATAGAATTCTAATTGGGGTGGCAGATTAGGGGTTAATAAATGTAGGTAGGTGGCGGCGATGTTAGGGACGGCAGATTAGGGGTTAATAATATTTAACTAATGTTTGCGAGGCGGGAATGCGGCGGTTTAGGGGTTAATATGTTTATTATAGTGTCGGCGATGTTGGGGGCAGCAGATTAGGGGTTCATAAGTATAATGTAGGTGGTGGTGGTGTCCGGAGTGGCAGATTAGGGGTTAATAAATATAATGGAGGTGTCGGAGGCGGCAGATTAGGGGTTAATAAGTGTAAGATTAGGGGTATTTAGACTCGGGGTTCATGTTAGGGTGTTAGGTGTAGACATAAATTTTATTTCCCCATAGGAATCAATGGGACTGCGTTACTGAGTTTTACTTTGCAGGTGTTAGACTTTTTCTCAGCCGGCTCTCCCCTTTGATTCCTATGGGGAAATCGTGCACGAGCACGTACGACCAGCTCACCACTGACTTAAGCAGCGCTGGTATTGGAGTGCGGTAAGGAACCAAATTTTGCTCAACGCTCACTTCTTGCCTAATAACGCCGGGTTTGTAATAACCCGTAATACCACGCTGTAGGTAAGTGAGCGGTGAGACAAAACTGCTCGTTAGCACCGCATAGCCTCTAACGCAAAACTCGTAATCTAGGTGATGACCTGCTCTCATCCAAGGTAATCCAGAAAACCTGGCCTGTTGGGGAGGCTTGAGGAGAGGTTTGAAAACTAGTGCCTTATGACAATTAAAAACTAATATATGTCAAAGTTAGGCTTATGTAGTCTTCAAATGATCTAGTCATGTTTTTTTTTCCACCCTCCCAATCCTGACCTCATTAGTAAATTAAACTGAGTGTGAGTGAATAGAATGTTAATACATATTTAGAATTGTATTTACATGGGGTAATGATCATGAGAAAGACTGCCCTCACATTTCTTTTTTGTGTGGTTTATGTCTAGGTATTGTCTACAACACTTCCTTTTCTCAAGAAATGAGCATCAAGGGTTTCATTTTCAACAGATTTTATTTAAGAGGCTTCATGATGAGATTTTGTATTCAAATGCAAAGTGTAAATAAGGTTTCTTTCTTCTTTTGCATAGTTTTAGTGCAGTATACAAGACAAGTAGGGTGGCCTATATGAGTGTGTAGAGATAAGTCAAGGCTATCTTTAATAGGTTTCCTTCTAATGGCTGATAAGGCTTTGGTTCCATTAGGATACAAATTCTTGTTTTTCTGTCTCTATTGCATTTTTGTTTAGTTTGCAAGAGTAGATGCACTTTTTTTTATTTAGGTTCTATAAAATGAGGGAAGTGTACTTTGTACATTGAGTACATGTAGATGTAAAATTAAGCTTTTTCTTCAAACCCAAACAACATTTTTCCCTTTCTTTTCTTCTTTTTTTTTTTTCTTTTTCTTTCCTTTTTTTTTTCAGGCAGTAGAAAATGAGGCTCACAAATTACTTTAGAATATACTTTTCAAATGTTTTACAAAAATCATTTATGGACACATATTAAAGGGATAGTAATCACAAAAAATGTTATTGTTTAAAAAGATAGATAATTCCAGAGGCGTAACTAGAAACCACAGGGCCCAGGTGCAAGTATCTAAGAAGGGCCCACTCCCCCAAAAAAGTGAATTTGATACATTTTTTTTACATTTAACACAGAAAAAAGTAATGTATATAGTGAGTCAGTGACACAGTCTGTAATCGGCCGGTGAGATGGCTGGCCTGACCCTACCCGCCCTAGTACTTTATAGAGTGACCACAGTAGTCTGTGACATGGTCCAGCCCCCCCATACTGTATATAGTGGTACTGTATAGTGACACTGTTTACCCCACCAGTACTGTATATAGTGAGTTAGTGACACAGTCTGTAATCTGCCGGTGAGATGGCTGGCCTGACCCTACCCGCCCAGTACTTTATAAAGTGACCACAGTAGTCTGTGACATGGTCCAGCCCCCTCATACTGTATATAGTGGTACTGTATAGTGACACTGTTTACCCCCTGCCCCCCCCCATGCTGTAGTAACAAGGTCTGTAATTTGCTGGTTCCACATACATACACACACACACACATACATGCATAAATACACATACAGTCACATACACACACACACACAAACACCAATGGGTAAAACAGAAACACTAACCCCTGTAGTCAGAGACACTAGTGAAGCATCATGTCACACTCACATGATATCAGTGCAGGCAGTGGCAGGTCAACGTTTTTTATTGTAAAAATTTTTTTTATTTTTTTTTAAGCTGGGCCCCCACCCTTGGGGGCTCAGTCGCAATTGCAACCTCTGCACCCCTTGTAGTTTTGTCCCTGGATAATTCCTTTATTTGCCATTCCCTAGTTATGCATAACAAACACGATTATAGAAATATACTTTTTACTTCTGTAATCACTTTATATCTAGGCTTCTGCAGACTGCCCCTTATCTCTTTTGACAGACTTGCATTTTAGGCAATTGATGCTGACTCTTAAATAACCATGTGCACGAGCACAATGTTATCTATATGACACACATGAACTAATGCCCTCTAGCTGTGAAAAACTGTCAAATGCATTCAGATAAGAAGTGGCCTTCAAGGGCTTGGAAATTAGCATATGAGCCTACCTAGGTTTAGCTTTCAACTAAGAATACCAAGAGAATAAAGCAAATTTGATGATAAAAGTAAATTAGAAAGTTGTTTATCTCTGAATTATGAAAGTTTTAGTTGGACTTTACTATCCCTTTAAGCTTTTATTTTGCATTGAAAACAATTGATGTGATGTTTAAAAATAAAAACAAAACAACACATCTTGTTTCCTTTTTTTTTTAGTAAAACTTTAATGTGTGTTGTTTTAAAGGGACATGAAACCCAAACATTTTATTTCCCAATTCAGATAGAACATGAGATTTTAAACAACTTTCCGAGTTTGATTAATTCTCTTGGTATCCTTTGCTAAAGTAGCAGCTATGCACTACTGGGAACTAGCTGAACACATCTGGCAAACCAATGAAAAGAGGCATTCATGATCAACTAGCTCCCAGTAAAGCAATGCTGTTCCTGAGCCTACCTAGGTATGCTTTTCAACTAAGGGTAGCAAGAGAATGAAGCAAATTAAATACAAGTAAATTGAAAAGTTTAATATCACGTTCTGTTTGAATCATGAAAGAAAACATTTGGATTTCATATCCCTTTAATGCAGCCATTTGGTCTGTACAGGCAGCTTGGGTTTCTTTAAGAAGTCAGCTCAGAATTTGCTGCCTGTGACTGGGAGTTACAGCTGTGTATTATTGACGGAGATGCTTGGATTCAAATGAATACCTTATATTGCATTGCTCAAAAAATCTATGGTATATCTCAGACATTCTCAAACTTGGCCCCCCCAGAGGTCTTGGAACTACATTTCCCATGATGCTCAGCCAGCATATCCACTGGCTGAGCATCATGGGAAATGTAGTTCCAAAACCTCTGGAGGGCCAAATTTGAGGATGTCTGGTATATCTGAGCATTATTATATTAACTTTGTCATTATGGTCAATCCGTTGCCCATTTCTGCTTTTAAAACGGGTGAGTGGTATCTGGAAATGAATACTGTAAGTGCTGACTCAATCAGTAGACTTCACGTAAAGTCAATACAAATCAATCCGCAAACAGGATTTTAATAAAGAACTGTAAAAAAAAAAAAAAGACTTGTATACTCTCCTATAGTTGTGCCCATGTTTCTAATTATATCCACCAGTAACATAGTTTTATTTGCACATGTATTTATACATATTTGCTCCAAAGTAAATTCAAGGGATGTAAATGATTTATAAATGATTTAATTAGTTGTTACCTATTTAGGAGTCGATGGCTTAATTCAATTAAAATGTCTTCATGGTTGCTGCACTATGTTCCAGCATACTTGGTAATGATGGTATGATGATGTGTTATCAAAACTACCCAATATGCTACAACTCTGGGTTTTTAATAAAGGGATATGAAAACCAATTTTTTTCTTTCATGATTTAGATATAGGGGCCGATTCATCATTGTGCGTGCGAACATGATCCGCTGTAGCGGGACATGTCGGTGCACATCGATAAATGCCAACAGCATACGCTGTTGGCATTTATCATTGCACAAGCATTTCTCGTGAAATGCTTGTGCAATGCTGCCCCTTGCACATTCGCTGCCTATCGGCCGCTAACAAGGACTGTCGATCATCTCGATCATATTCGATCGGGATAATTGCTGTCCACCACCTCAGAGGTGGCGGACGAGTTAAGGAGCAGTGGTCTTCAGAGGAACCTGAAACTACGGGGGGTAGATTGCAGCATCCGCAGCTTGATAAATCTACCCCAAAGCATGCAATTTTAAGCAACTTTCTAATTTACTCCTATTATCAATTATTCATTGTTCTCTTGGTATCTTTATCTGAAAAAGCAGAAATGTAAGTTTAGGGTCGGGCCCATTTTTGGTTCTGCGCCCTGAGTAGCACTTGCTGATTGGTGGCTACAATTAGCCACCAATCAGCAAGTGCTACCCAGGTGCAGAACCAAAAATGGGCCGGCTCCTAAGCTTCCATTCCTGCTTTTAAAATAAAGGTACCAAGAGAAGAAAATTTGATAGTAGGAGTAAATTAAAAAGTTGCTTAAAATTGCATGCTCTATCTGAATTATGAAAGAAAAAAATGGGTGTTTCATATCCCTTTAAGATACCTTAGTATAAAAACTGTCCATTTAAAAGTTTAGCACTAACATTTATCTTTTCCTTTTCTTTGCTTCACCAAACACAGGATAATGCTAAAACATTTGTATACTATAAAACAAAACAACAAAAAGAGACATATACTCCATCGATTTTTTTGTAACCATAAAATTAAGTATACACATCTAATAATGGAGTATATGCTACTAAAATTAATAATTTGAGGTCTTGTTAAAATGTCTTTGTTCTCAATACATTTTATATTAAAACAAGTTATGCAGTTATTTTGAATGTAATTATGGGAATGGCGGATGCTAAACTGCAACCAAATTGATACAAGAATGCTTAAAGGGACAGTCAACACCAGAATTTTTTTTGTTTTAAAAGATAGATAATCCCTTAATTACCAATTCCCCAGTTTTGCATAACCAACACAGTTATAATAATACACGTTTTACCTCTGTAATTACCTTGTATCTAAGCCTCAGCAGACTGCCCCCTTATTTCATTTCTTTTGACAGACCTGCATTTTAGCCAATCAGAGCTGTCTCCATGGTAAATTCACGTGCATGAGCTCAATGTTATCTATATGAAACACGTGAACTAATGCCCTCTAGTGGTGAAAAACTATCAAAATGCATTTAGATTAGAGGCGGCCTTCAAGGTCTAAGAAATTAGCATATGAACCTCCTAGGTTTAGCTTTCAACTAAGAATACCAAGAGAACAAAGGAAAATTGGTGATAAAAATAAATTGGAAAGTTGTTTAAAATTACGTGCCCTATTTGAAACATGAAAGTTTTTTTTGGACTTGACTGTCCCTTTAAGTTAATACCACATATCAGACCTTATAATTAATCATACAAACAGCACCTTGCAACAAATTTTAATTACAGTTAATCTAGTTGATTTTTTCAAGACCCATTCTCTTGGCATTCAATGTCAAGAAGATGTGCTGGTTTTACCCAAGACCTAACTCTTTTTTTTCTTCCAAGTTGTGACTTCCAGTAAATAAGTAATCACATTTTCTGTTCAATATTTTAAAAAATCACATGGATTTGCAAACGTTCTTGTATGAAAGTTTTATCTTGTAGAAAAGTCCAGTCTGTCGGCACGTTTCTCACTTCTACAAAACTGTGCATGTTTTTGACCTGACTTGGACCACTCCATCTTCTTTCAAAAGTTCTGGAAATAATGAAAACATTAATGTTAATATATTGCAAATGATCCTTACTATTTTCTGTTTTTTAGTAATTACCTGATGGTTCCATTTTTAAACATTGGATCCTATAAATCACTGTTGTATAGCATTTTAATACATTTGATATTCTGACAGCTTTTTGAACAAACCTGATGGCACCTACCAAACTAATAGACACTTTTCCCTAACAAGCAACCCACTTTAACACTCATTTTATAAAGATATGATTCAACAGTTTTATTGTTCCTATCTCTATTGTATTTTTAAATTATTGTTAAAAATGCATTGACTTTTATATACTTTTATATACCCAAATTTATTTTTACACTTTTACATTTGAAATCTGTATATCACCATGTACCTATAGTAGGTTATTTTCGAAACTTTCAACCTGCATTTAAACAACATCATATTCAGTGAGCCATTTGTATAAACTAGCTACAACTGATTTTATTATTCAACTACATGCTTATTTTTCATCACCTTTCTACAATAAAATTAAAGGGACAGTCTACACCAGAATTGTTATTGGTTAAAAAGATAGATAATCCCTTTATTACCCATTCCCCAGTTTTGCATAACCAACACTGTTATATTAATACACTTTTTACCTCTGTGAGGTTTTTACACTTTTTACCTTGTACCTAAGCCTCTGCAAACTGCCCCTTATTTCAGTTGTTTTGACAGACCTGCATTTTAGCCAATTAGTGCTGACTATTAGGTAACTCCACGAGCTTGAGCACAATCTTATCTATAAGGCACACATAAACTAACTCCCTCTAGTTGTAAAAATATGTCAAAATGCATTTAGATAAGAGGCAGCCTTGAAGGGCTAAGAAATTAGCATATGAGCCTACCTAGGTTTAGCTTTCAAATAAGAATACCAAGAGAACAAAGCAAAATTGATTATAAAAGTAAATTAGAAAGTTGTTTAAAATAACATGCCCTATCAGAATCATGAAAGTTTATTTTTGACTAAACTGTCCCTATAAATATTATGCTGGTTCATGGATGCTCTTCGATCTCTATACTACTTTGTTCTAGAAACATCACAACAGAATGCAATGGAAGTAAAAACTAGTTGTGGAATGTTGACACTTTGGGGCATATTTATCAAGCTTTGTACATAGCTTGATGCCCCGTGTTTCCGGCAAACCTGAAGGCTCACAGGAAACAGAAGATATGAAGCAGACCGCTGCTCCAAGACCTGTCCGCCTGCTCTGAGGCGGCGGACAGAAATCAATATGATTGGGTTGATTGACACCCCCTGCTAGCGGCCGATTGGCGGCGAATCTGCAGGGGGCGGTATTGCACCAGCAGTCACAAGAACTGCTGGTGCAATGATAAATGCCGAGAGCGTATGCTGTCGGCATTTATCGATGTGCAGCAGACATGATACGCTATATCGTATCATGTTCGCTCGCACTATAATAAATTGACCCCTTTATCTCTTCATTTTAACATAAAAATACAAAAAATGTATACGCTTCCAATAACTGATAAAGGATTACTATTTCTGTCCAGTAAAGTGTAGCTTTTGGATTTATTATGGTACCCTGCACATAGTATAGTGAAGAAAGGTTTAGAGACTATTACTGTCTAAAATGGAAGATAAATTGTATATTTTTACAGATTTGTTAGTCCTTATTTAACAGCATCTTTATTTTCTTAATAGCAGTTCAACAAAATGTGCTCACAGTAGGTTTGGACCAGTGCCATCTACAGAGGTTAAACTGACCAGGTCAACTTGACTGTTACATTTAAAATAAAAAAACACCAGTTGTATGTTATTTCTTATAAACTGACTTTTTCTTTATTATTTGTACCTAAACCATTATATTTATATTAAATATCGCATTTGGGGACATTCGTATTATCATCCATTCCTTATATAGAACATGGACATTGTTAAGATTTAAGTAACCTTTATAACTGACATTGATGTTGGAATTATAAAGCTGTGTTGCTGTGTTTCGTGTAGCCATAGAAGTTGGAGTATTTTTTATCAAAACTTTTTTTTTTTAATATTTATAGCTTTGGAATGACAATGAATGTGATTGAAATTTTGCAGTTAAGCTCAGATTTGCATTCCCTACAACCTCATTGTGTTATAATTGGTCGCAATATATATATATATATATATATTTCTAATGGTAGTGAGAATCCACAAATTCATATTCTTACAAATGGGAAATACATCACCTGGCCACCAGGAGGAGGCAAAGACACCCTAAACAGAGCATTAAAATAGGAAGTTCAGGAGCTGACAGAATCACAGGATTGCGGGGTATTATAGGATTCCCTCTCTTTTATTACATCTAAGGGCAGTGGTACGTGGCCCACTGCTGCAGACACGGTGCATGCTGCTGTCGCTGCTTCTCTCTGCGGTTTTGACTTAGAGCAGTCAGGGTTAAATTTTTCCCGCCACATAAGCAATGGACATGCGCTCCGCCCTCATCCTGTTTGCATTTCCACACTAAAGACCTCTTGGCGCTTCGGCTCACACTGGAGTGGCAATTCTGGAAGCCATCTGGTACTGGAGGTGGTAAGACACCTCACACTGAGCTTTTTATCCCTATCTGTCTAGTGGAGAACCGTTAATTAATGGGTTTCTTTTGCTCAGAATAGTTACTAATGCTGTTAGCCAGTGAACTGTATTTTAAATGGGACTAGAATGGAGAATGAATCTCTTGAGACTGACCAGGAGCTAAATAACATACTATTAGACGCAAATAAATGTATGCTTTGTAAGTTACATTTAGTTTGCCCACGTGCGCAACTTTGCAGTGCATGTTTGGCAGCAATACTCCAGTTCCATTCTGGGGGCCCTAGTGCTCAGATTCCCACAGTCTCTCCATCTACTGTTAGTGCTCTATCATGACTAGTGCGACATACTCCTGTATACTCTCAAATGCCAATACTACACCCTAAGCAGGTATTGTTTGGCTCTAAAAATTATGATCCTGTTCCCCTAGCACAACCTGATCATAGTCTTTTTCCACTTGATTTTACAACCCAATTGCAATCTTGTGTTACAGCAGCTCTCAGCGCTATACCATCTGAAAGTAGACGCAAGAGAAAACAAGAAAATTGCTCTTCCGTGTACAGAACCATCAGTTCTGTTGGACTCCGCTGTCAGACAGTCACAGGTATCTGATGTAGAAGAGTCTCTGTCTAGTACAGAAGGTGAATTGTCATCCTCTGACTCAGCTGAGGAATCCAATAAGGACATGGAGGATCTTACCTTAAGGTTTAAGGTAGAACACTTTTTACTCAGGGAGGTGCTCACTACCTTAGGAGTGAGTGAGACAAAGCATGTGGAGGAGAAACAGGTACAGAAAATAGATATTATTTTTAAGCCCAAGGTCAAGGCTTCTGAAAATTTTCCAGTTCCTTTCTAGGTGTCAGATATTTTTTCAAAGGAATGGGAGTAGCCTGGCATCCATCCCCTTTTCTCCCCCTCCAAATTTTAAAAAATGATTCCCTTTTCCTGAATCTCATGGAAATGTAGAATACAGTCCCTAAAGTCGACGTTGCGATTTCAACACTGGCTAAGGGTACTACTATTCCTCTAGAGGATAGTACCCCCTTTAGAGATCCAAAGGACAGAAAATTGGAGGGCTACCTGAGAAGAATTCTCCTTCAAGGAGGTTTGCTTTTCCAGCCAGCAGTCACTATTGTTGCAGTGCTTTCTGGTGTGACTTGATATCTGAGCTAATTTCGTTTGAATCTATATTAGAAGAGATACAAGACCGTATTTATGCTCTTAAGACCGCAATTTTTTTCATTTGAGATGCAGTAATCCAGATAGTCCGCATTAATGCAAAGAATACTAGTTTTGCTGTGTTGGCCAGACAGGCTCTGTGGCTGAAGCCATGGTCGGTTGATATGGTTTTTAAATCTAAACTACTTTCTCAAGGGTAAGACTCTATTAGGGTCTGGCCTAGATTCTATCATTTCAACTGTCCCAGGTGGATAGGGATCCTTCCTGTTACAGGATAAGAAAGCGAGGCCAAACTAAACTACAGGTGATTTTGCTCCTTTTGTCAGAAGAAGTCACAGAGAGGTTCTCCCCAGAATAAAACAGAGACGAACAGAGGTACCTGGAAGCCAAACCCAACTTGGGGCAAGAATAAGCATGCTAAGAAATCAGTCTCTCACACCAAGACCACATGAAGGGGCGGCCCGCAACCTGGAATTCTACCAGGTAGGGGGCAGATTGTGCCTGTTTCAAGGGGCTTGGGCTCGGTCCAACCAGGGACCTTGGGTTCTGGACATCGTGTCTCAAGGGTACAGAATCGGCTTCCGTTCCCATCCCCAGAGGGACAGGTTTCTTCTGTTCAGAGTTTAAGGAAACCTGGAAAGAGATTGGCGTTTCTACGTTGTGTAGCGGATCTAGAATATATGGGGGTTATTGCTCGGAGAGAGAGGAAAAGGCTTTTACCATCTTCATTGTTCCAAAGAAGGAAGGAACCTTTAGTCCTATTTTAGATCTGAAATGTCTCAACAAATTCATAAGGGTTCTGTCTTTCAAGATGGAAACCATCAGATCAATCCTTTCCCTTGTGCTTCAGGGACAATTCATGACTACCATAGAGCTGAAGGATGCGTACCTTCACATTCTGATTAATCAAGATCACTACCAATATCTCCGATTTACTTTCCTAGACAAACATTACCAGTTTATAGTGCTTTCTTTTTTCACTCAATACAATGGAATCATCCAATTAGATTAGGCCTATCACCAGACCAATGGTCAGGGCACAGCAATACCCACTTCAGAAGCTTTAAAGGGCCACCAAGATTATTAGAGTATTGTAGCACAATACTTGCAAGCACACATTTTATTATGTTCATCACATGAACAAGCAGACAACCTTGACAAAATTCCTAAATATTAGGTCCCATCTCCATAAAGTCTACATACCACTGTAGTAAATCCCCTTCTGAACTTATTATGTATCAGGTTCAGCACATTGGTATATTTAGTAAGAAGTCAAATACATAATGGTAAACTTAGTATATTTCTGACACAAAAGATCCTTAAAAGTGGAATTATAACCGTCTCAAATTTAAATTGTCAATTCCCTATAGAAGAGATTTCCAGATGTACTAAACTAGTAAAAAGTACAACTGTAGACCAGTCTCCAGAATCATGTTGTATTCATTTAAAGGGATACTAAACCCACATTTTTTCTTTCATGATTCAGATAGAACATTTAAGCGACTTTCTAATTTACTCATATTGTCAATTTTTCTTGATTCTTTTGCTATCTTTATTTGAAAAGCAGTAATCTATGCTTAGGAGCCGGCCCATTTTTGGTTCAGCACCCTGGGTAGCGCTTGCTGATTGGTGGCTACATTTAGTCACCAATCAGCAAGGGCTACCCAGGTGCTGAACCAAAAATGGGCGGGCTCCTAAGCTTACATTCTTGCTTCTCAAATAAAGATACCAACAGCTTTACATTCCTGCTTTTCAAATAAAAACAGCAAGAGAATGAGGAAAAATTGATAATAGGAATAAATTAGGAAGTTAAAATTTCATGCTCTATCTGAATCATGAAAGAAAAAAATTGGGTTCAGTGTCCCTTTAAGGCCTGACAGAAGGACTGTTATCCTTTGCAGTCAGAAAGTAGAAACAGATGTTATACCTATGGTACATACAGATCTCAGCAGCTATACACTCATTGCCATCTCGTCGATCAATCTCCCTGCTTAAGAAAAAGATAATTTATTCATCAAGCAATCTCTAAAACTGTTCTGTTTTTAACTGGAGTTAGTTTTAGAAGCTTTAATCTAATTGAAAAAAATAAATAAAATAGAAAACAGCCCAACCTAAAGATACCTAGAAAAAGTATCTTAATCAAATTCTTGCAGCATCTGTAATAACTGAAGTACAAACAAGTATCTCTCATGGGGCAAGTTGGGAGATGTAAGATAACCAAGTGAGTCGCAGCATGAAGTTACTGGCCAGAAATATCTGAGATGAAAAAACGACCCCTGAGGCTGTATACGCGCTCAGCAAATCCATCGAAGCATAGCCAACAATAGCAAAGGCAAGCTGACAACCCTTTGAAGAAGGATCATTATTTTGTTTGATATCGGTCAGTGTTCTCTATAGTGGCCTTTCAGAAACCAGCATACTTTTATTTAAAGGAACAGTCTATACCAGAATATTAATTGTTTTAAAAGATAGATAACCCTTTATTACCTATTCTCTAGTTTTGCATAGCCAACACAGTTATATTAATACACTTTTTACCTCTGTGATTATCTTGTATCTAAGCCTCTGCAAACTGCCCCTTATTTTAGTTCTTTTGATAGACTCGCATTTTAGCCAAGCAGTGCTGGCTCCTAGGAACTCTACGTGTATGAGCACAGTGTTATCTATATGAAACACATGAACTAACACCCTCTAGTGGGGAAAAACTGTCAAAATTCCCTGAGCTAAGAGGTGGCCTTCAAGGGCTTAGAAATTAGCATATGAACCTCCTAGATTTACCTTTCAAAGAAAGTTAGCTGAAAGTGCCACTTCAGACCGGGGAGGATTTTAGTACCTCTTACCCTGATCCAAGTCAGCCGCCGATATCCGTCCACACTCTGGAACCGATCGGGAGCACAAACAAACAGCCCTCAGTATTGCCTCGCTACCATCCGCAGCTATAGCGTGTTACGTCACAAGTAGAGTAGTCGTGTCAAGAAACCCCATGCAGACCCACGGTGAGTCCTCGGTGTGAGATGGGTACAGCAGGAAAAATTTGAAAAAAGGATCCACCAAGGAAACAATGTTGATGTAGAATAAAACTTCACTTTTATTGTAAAAAATCCAGTAAAACAGCCATGAAGACAATCAGGGGGACAATCACAAAGAGAAGAGTGTAAGCAACCGGCTTACTCGTTTCGGCCACACCTGGCCGTAATCATAGCCTGCTGGTTACCTGCTACCTGTGCTCTTTAAAAATAGTAAAACCAATGCTTATTGGCTAATACAGAAAACACTCCTCTCTGACTATACATATCTATTAGCACTTATTTAAAGGCACACTGGGAACTAGTAATGTGTAGACTGAATAGATATATTAACTTCATAAGTATATATGCATATATATAATAGAATAAATAACAATATACGATAAATTCATTATATCAACAAATCATTATATCATTAAATAAATAAATAAACATACATACATATATATCTCAATATAAATACATACGAAATAGATTACTGACATCTCATTTCTCCATTATATATAATGATAATCATAAAGATGGATGAATGGACAAATTGATGAAACACACAGCAGGGCATAATATTATTAGCAATGGTCTTGTTTTATATATATATATATATATATATATATACACACACAATGTTAAACATTTTATGTATAGAGGGAACAAACTGATAATTTATTCCCAATAATTAATGAGATCATAATCTGAATTAAAACCATGGGGAAAGTGTGTATTTAACTTAAAGATCCAAAACATCTCACGTTTGTTTAGCAATTTAAGTCTGTTGCCACCACCCATGGGGGTAGACATGTTCTTTAACACACCACTTGAACGTGGTCAGGTCTTTGTGATGTGTGTTGACAAAATGTTGCACTATATATGTGGTATATTTACCCACATTAATAGATGACATGTGTTCCCTGATTCTGGAGGAGACATCCCTAGTGGTTAAACCCACGTACTGCATTTAACATTGGACACAAGTGATTAAATAAACCACATAAGTACTGCAACAATTGTGACAGCCCTGAATTTGGTAACTCTCACTCGTGGACGTGGAGACAAAAGAATTAGATAGTTGAGCATGTGATCTTGCTCAACTATCTAATTATTTTGTCTTTAAGTTAAATACACGCTTTCCCCATGGTTTTAATTCAGATTATGATCTCATTAATTATTGGGAATAAATTATCAGTTTGTTCCCTTTATACATACAATGTTTAACATTGTATATATATATATATATATATATATATATATATATATATATATATAACAAGACCATTGCTAATAATATTATGCCCTGCTGTGTATTTCATGTATTTCATCAATTTGTCCATTCATCCATCTTTATGATTATCATTATATAGCATAGTCAGAGAGGAGTGTTTTCTGTATTAGCCAATAAGCATTGGTTTTACTATTTTTAAAGAACACAGGTAGCAGGTAACCAGCAGGCTATGATTACGGCCAGGTGTGGCCGAAACGTGTAAGCAGCTTGCTTACACTCTTCTCCTTGTGATTGTCCCCCTGATTGTCTTCATGACTGTTTTACTTGATTTTTTACAATAAAAGTGAAGTTTTATTCTACATCAACATTGTTTCCTTGGTGGATCCTTTTTTCAAATATTGTTTGTGTTTTGTGCAACTTTTTTATTCAAGTGTAACAGTTATCCATAGCTCTGAGGTCACGCTAACCCGACGCGCATTAAATTCAATTGCACTCAAGCAATCGTGTTTACTTTCAACTTGTAATATGTGCTGCTCCCAACGCAAATAAATGGATGTGATAAACCTGATAATGCTTGCGCGCAACTGTTTCCACGCCATTAATAATCTAGCCCATAATTGGTTAAGTTTCCGATTTCCTTTAAATGAATACTGTACTCTAAAATAATTTTTCCCTTGTGTTACCAGCAGCAGAGTATGAACTGTAAGGGAAATGTCTCGCTTATGTTTATTTTGATATTTGAAATAGCTAATTTTGATTATCAAAGCCACCACCTACCGTTCTCAAGAACATACTTATTCAAATGGGCTAAGCCTACGGGAGGAGTAATCTTTTTATCAAATATCTCTTTATACACAAAGGCCAATCTGAAATTTTCATTAGGGGTTGGGGTTTCCGTGAACAAACCAGCTACTTCAATTGAAGGTGAAAGATAAAGAAACATTTTCCAGCGCAGATGGTATAAAAATCATTGGAAACACCTTAATAGAATAAAATACAGTAAGTGTCACTTTAGGAGAAAACTAATGTCAGGGAGAGAGAGATCAAGAGGAGAGAAAGAGACAGAGGAGAGAGAGAGAGAGGGGGGAGATGGAGAGAGGGGAGAGAGAAAGAGGGGAGATGTGGAGAGAGATAGAGGGGGGGAGAGAGAGGGGGGGAGAGAGAGAGACAGAGGGGGGAGATGGATAGAGAGAGGGGGGGAGAGAGAGGGGAGGGGGGGAGAGAGAGACAGAGGGGAGAGAGAGACAGAGGGGGGAGATGGGGAGAGAGAGAGAGGAGAGAGAGGGTAGGGAGAGAGAGAGAGGAGAGAGAGAGGGGGAAGATTGAGAGAGGGGAGAGAGAGACAGAGGGGGAAGATAGAGAGGGGGAGAGAGAGGATGGAGAGAGAGGAGAGAGAGAGGGGGGGGGAGAGGAGAGAGGGGAGAGAGAGACAGAGGGGGGAGATAGAGAGAGGAGAGAGAGAGAGGGGAGAGAGAGGAGGGAGAGAGAGAGGGGGGAGATAGAGAGAGAGGGGGGGAGAGAGGAGAGAGAGATGGGGGATTGAGAGAGAGAGAGAGAGAGAGGTTGAGAGAGGGGGGAAAGAGAGAGAGGGGAGAGAGAGAGAGAAAGAGAGAGGGAGAGAGTAAGAGAGAGGGGAGCGAGAGAGAGGGGAGGGAGAGAGAGAGAGGGGAGATGGAGAGAGAGAGGGAGAGGGGAGATAGAGAGAGGGGAGAGAGAGCGCAAAAGAGGGGGGGAGAGAGAGAGTGCAAAAGAGAGGGGGGAAGAGAGAGCGCAAAAGAGAGGAGGGAGAGGGAGAGAGCTCAAAAGAGAGGGGGAGAGAGAGAAAGCAAAAGAGAGTGGGAGGGAGAGAACGCAAGGGGTGGGACCACTGTACTGCAAAAAATGGCCCATGTGAACGGGCTTTAGGACTAGTATCTTATAATTTACTATTAAAAATATTATAAAATATGAGGAAAAAATTGAAAAAAACACACTTTTTCTAACTTTGACCCCCAAAATCTGTTACACATCTACAACCACCAAAAAACAACCATACTAAATAGTTTCTAAATTTTGTCCTGAGTTTAGAAATACCCAATGTTAACATGTTCTTTGCTTTTTTTGCAAGTTATAGGGCAATAAATACAAGTAGCACTTTTTTTTCAAAATGAGCGCTAGTTACATTGGAACCCTGATATCTGTCAGGAATACCTGAATATCCCTTGACATGTATATATTTTTTTTTAGAAGACAACCCAAAGTATTGATCTAGGCCCATTTTGGTATATTTCATGCCACCATTTCACCGCCAAATGCGATCAAATAATAAAAAATGTTCACATTCTCACAATTTTTTTCACAAACTTTAGGTTTCTCACAGAAATAATTTACAAACAACTTGTGCAATTATGGCATAAATGGTTGTAAATGCTTCTCTGGGATCCCCTTTGTTCAGAAATAGCAGACTTATATGGCTTTGACGTTGCTTTTTGGTAATTAGAAGGCTGCTAAATGCCACTGTGCATCACACGTGTATTATGCCCAGCAGTGAAGGGGTTAATTAGGGAGGATGTAGGGAGCGTCTAGGGTTAATTTTAGCTTTAGTGTAGTGTAGTAGACAACCCCAAGTATTGATCTAGGCCCATCTTGGTATATTTAATGCTACCATTTCACCGCTAAATGCGATCAAATAAAAAAAAACGTAAAATATTTCACAATTTTAGGTTTCTCACTGAAATAATTTACAAACAGCTTGTGCATCACACGTGTATTATGCCCAGCAGTGAAGGGGTTAATCAGGTAGCTTGTAGGGAGCTTGCAAGGTTAATTTTAGCTTTAGAATAGAGATCAGCCTCCCACCTGACACATCACACCCCAGGATCCCTCCCAAACAGCTCTCTTCCCTCCCCATCCCACAATTGTCCTTGCCATCTTAAGTACTGGCAGAAAGTCTGCCAGTACTAAAATAAAAGGTATATTTAAAAAATAAAAATAAAATTGTATAGCATATTTAGATATGCTGCTGTGTAGGATCCCCCTTAGCCCCCAACCTCCCTGATCCCCCCCAAACAGCTCTCTAACCCTCCCCCTCTACCTTACTGGGAGCCATCTTGGGTACTGGCAGCTGTACCCAGTACCCAGTTTAGAAAAAAATCCCTTTTTTTATATATTTTTTTTTTCTTCTGTAGTGTAGCTTCCCCCCCCCCCCCATAGACAAACCACCACCCCCTCCCAGATTCCTTACAATTAACATTGTCTGCTGTTCCCCCCGTCTCCCACTTATCAATCAACTTTTTTCTGTAGTATAGCAGTTCCCACCCGCTCCCTCCCCGTGCACACGTCCGCCCGCCGCTCCCCGTGCATGCGCGCGCTCCAGACAACCCCGCCCCCCTCTTCCAGCCGCCTTAATCCCCAAAGTCGTACAGGGTATGTCGCTGGTCTTTATAGACCAGGTTGTGTGTGACATACCCTGTATGACTCGTGTCGTTAAGGGGTTAAAGAAACCAATATAAATCTGACCATTGGGAACTCACACTTCTTTAATACAAATTTTTTGGGAAAGGGGTAATGGGAGGAATGGGTAAAATGAGGGAATTTGTGGTGAAGTTAGTTCACCTAGATTGAACCCTGATGTAGGATCAGAATGGGGGGGGGGTGGAGCTAGTGCATAGAAATTAAGTTTAGTACTCCAAAAGTCAGAATAAGGTATATGTGAGATAGACAGATAGAGGCTCTCAGAACAAAAAGCTTTTGTACTTCAGGAGGAGAGTATATTCCAGTGACACATAGTATTATATTGATCTCTCGACATACTATTAAAATAATCTAAAACAACAATATTTAGCAACATGAGGCAGGAGGATGCATGGATTAGAGTGTCACTAAAAGAGCTTAAGACTGTACCTAGTAAACACTAAACTTAACATACACCATATCTAGCACAACCAGTACCTAGAACACACAGTACCCGGCACAAACAGTATCCGACACAAACGGCACCCGAAAACAAACAAACAGTGCCTAGCATAGACATTACCTAGCACATCCGGTAAGTAGCACAAGCAGTACCTAGCACATACAGTACCTAGCACAAACAGCACCTAGCACAAACAGCACCTAGCACAAACAGCACCTAGCACAAACAGCACCTAGCACAAACAGCACCTAGCACACACAGCACCTAGCACACACAGCACCTAGCACACACAGCACCTAACACACAGAGTACCTAGGACAGACAGTACCTAGCACAAATAGTACCTAGCATGAACAGTTATTAGCACGAACAGTACCTAGCATGAACAGTACCTAGCCCAGACAGCGTCTATCACCCAGTGTACCGAGAACAAACAGTAAACAGCACAAGCAGTACCCAGCACACACTGTATCTAGCACAAACCGTACCTAGCACACATATAAAGAGTTTATCTGATCAGACTAGCAAGTTGTCATGTCATTAAGAGTATAACTCATGTGCTATTGTGAGGATAGTCCCTCCATACCAATGAAAAATGAACAAATATCCTTGCTCAATGTCAAGTTTAGACGGATCCGCACATGGTCTCACACAGTACCTAGCACAAGCAGTCTCTAGCGTATATAGTACCTAGCACACATTATACCTAGCACACATAGCACCCAGCCCAAGCAGTACCTAACACACAGCCCCCAGCACAAGCAGTACCTGGCACAAGCAGCATCTAGCGTATATAGTACCTAGCACACATTATACCTAGCACATACAGTACCTAACGTATTCAGTACCTAGCACATACGGTACCTAGCACATACAGTACCTAGCACATACAGCACCTAGCACATACAGCACCTAGCACACACTGTAACTAGCACATACAGTACCTAGCACATACAGTACCTAGCGCATTCAGTACCTAGCACATACAGTTCCTAGCACATATAGAACCTGGCACAGACATACAGTACCTAGCACATACAGTACCTAGCACATACAGCACCTAGCACATACAGCACCTAGCACATACAGCACCTAGCACACACTGTACCTAGCACATACAGTACCTAGCGCATTCAGTACCTAGCACATACAGTACCTAGCACATACAGTACCTAGCACATACAGAACCTGGCACATACAGTACTTAGCACATACAGTACCTAGCACATACAGTACCTAGCACATACAGCACCTAGCACATACAGCACCTAGCACACACTGTAACTAGCACATACAGTACCTAGCACATACAGTACCTAGCACATACAGTACCTAGCAAATACAGTACCTAGCACATACAGTACCTAGCACACACTGTAACTAGCACATACAGTACATAGCACATACAGTACCTAGCGCATTCAGTACCTAGCACATACAGTACCTAGCGCATTCAGTACCTAGCACATACAGTACCTAGCACATACAGTACCTAGCACAAGCAGTATCTAGCATATATAGTACCTATCACACACTGTACCTAGCACATACAGTACCTAGCACATACAGTACCTAGCACATACAGTACCTAGCACAAGCAGTATCTAGCATATATAGTACCTAGCACATACAGTGCCTAGCACATACAGAACCTAGCACATACAGTACATAGCACAAGCAGTATCTAGCATATATATTACCTAGCACACACAGTACCTAGCACATACAGTAGCTAGCACATACAGTACCTAGCACATACAGTACCTAGCACACACTGTACCTAGCACATACAGTACCTAGCACATACAGTACCTAACGCATTCAGTACCTAGCACATGCGGTACCTAGCGCATACAGTACCTAGCACATGCGGTACCTAGCACAAACAGTACCTAGCACATACAGTACCTAGCACATACAGTACCTAGCACATACAGTACCTAGCACATACAGTACCTAACGCATTCAGTACCTAGCACATACGGTACCTAGCACATACAGCACCTAGCACTCACAGCCCCTAGCACACACTGCGCCTAGCACACACAGCGCCTAGCACACACAGTACCTAGCGCACACCGCACCTAGCGCACACAGTACCTAGCACACACAGTATCTATCACATACAGTAGTATGAACCGTACCTAGCACACATTATACCTAGCACTCTCAATACCAAGTACCTACTGTACCTAACATACTCCGTATTTAGCACAATCAGTACCGAACACACACTGTACCTAGCACTGCAGCTGAGTATAGTTATATACATTACTTTGTTTAACGCTAGTATCATAAATATAAATGTTCTAGCAAATCAACTTTGGTTTAGTAGGAAAGAATAGAGAAGATATTACAGTATAAGTATGAAAATTTACACATAATCCGATGCAAGAGTAATATGGGTCACAACCCAGTAAGCTTCACAAAATTATAACACATATAATATAAATTGCAAGTAGCCTGAGTGCCAATCAATATGAAAGCCTTCTAAATAAAACCATAGGCCACTTTTGGATCTCGGCTAAGTTAGGAAGGAAATAATAGAGAACAACTTGACTTTATGAGGAATATATTAGTAATAACATATTGCCAAACAATATATTGGTACGATAACCCAAATAGTTGGCTGAAATTATTTCTAAGTAGGGGTACCTTTAGTTAGTAATAATTGTGTGTTCCAGTGACTATAATTACCATTTGGGTTTTAATTTGGGTCACTTAAAGTGATGGGGCAGCAAAAAATTTGTGGTAGCACAGGCATATTATCTAGGAAAAGTTGTATATACAGTATATGACCCCAGCATTATGTATAGTGGGCTATATGTGTGACAATAATGGCTGGGTACTATAGCACGTATACCGGGATATGTACCTACTTCTGCAAAGATATCAGTTTTGATATAGAGACTCCCCTGACCCGGCCGCTGGCAGTGGAGCCTACCACTATCTTTTTCTATCTACAGAAGACAGATATATGGGATACTGCAGTATTGTATAGTATGGAAGTAACACATCCCCCAACACAGGAAATAGACTTTAAAAATCTCCTCTGACTATGAGTACTCAACTTCTACCCTTCTGACATAGGCAGTACACTTTAACAACAGTAACGTGAAAACATTATTAAAACTATTGCGTTAACCGTGTGTTAACTGTTCATAGCCAACTGTTCTGTTAATTAATGAAGGTTTATATTATTCAGATCTCTAGGTCTACATTAGCTCTTTAGCAGACTTAGATCTTAGCAGCGTGACTTCCCAGGTCCCAAAGTCTTACTAAGTTCCACTATGGCCTTGCTGCCAATAAGGGGGTCGCCAGCGGTCCGAGTGACGGCAACCTGCAGCTTTAACCAGTTCCCCTTCTGTTAGGAGGCACCATCAGTTCAAGGCACTCTTGTAGGATGTGATTCCTTGCAAAAACTGGAAGGCGGGTAGCTGATTTTGATAAGTTGAGATCATATCCATTCGCATCTTTGAGTCCACACCGAGTCATGGTTGGCCCTTTTGCTGCAAGTCCGTAGTTTATAGCAGACCTGCAGTGGCGTTAGGACTATGTTAAAGGAGGTGGCAAAAGTCACAGCCACTGTATCTAGCTTTGCCCTTATTGGGATTGTGGCACCACGGTGTCATCAGGCATATCCTGTTGTGTACTGATCTACTTGAGGCTGCCGTCTGCGATCTCAGGCTGTTGTCAGGTCTCAAGCGCGTGAGGGCATTAGCCGATCACCGTTTGAATTCCGGTGGGTGTTTGCCTCTCTTAGAGCAGAGAATTCCTATTTCCGCAGGTCTTAAGATGAGCCGCCTTGAGTTAAAGTGTGTCCTGTTTAGATCTGTGCATCGCGCCAAGGCGAGCATGATGGGCCCAGGTTACAAGGATTGTTGATGCACCGGGAATGTCATGTTACACAGCCCATTTTCAGGTGCATACTATGCCTGATGTTTTCTTAGATCTCCATAAGGATATTTATGGTCTTAGGTCTAAAATTGCCACCCCAGAGATTATAGGTTTTTGGCAGGGCCTAAGAGCTGAGGATTCAGGCAGCCATCTCCTTGCGTGGCTTAGCTCCGCCCCATAATTTAGAATTTTAATACACTTTTACATTCCCTTGTATTTTCAGATGTACTTTTTTCACTTGGTATCCCTTGTTGAAGAAGAATACGCACATATCCTACACTAGTGGGAGCTAGTTGCTGATTGGTGCCTGCACACGTTTGTCTCTTGTGATTGGCTAACTAGATGTGTTCAGCTAGCTGCCATTAGTGCATTACTGCGCCTTCAGCAAAGGATAACAAGATAATAAAGCCTAATTTGATAATAGAAGTAAATTGGAAAGTTTTTTAAAATTGTATGTTCTATCCAAATTAATACTTTAGCCATCATATGGGACCTTTGTCAATGTTACATCTAGAATGGGGTTGCCTGAGGTTAAGCTCAGAAGTGACTGTATTTAACTTACACCAGTTCCAGAATGTATCACCTTAAACTCCAGGTCCTTGCGTTGATCATGAGGACTGAAGTCGGCCACCACAGTTATAAAATACTGAATATGATAGTATTTTAATATATAGAATCTTCTTACCATGAATAATTTTATACATCTGAAAAGGTACCAACCTTTCTGTGGTTCAATATTATTTTCTTCTTTTTTCTTTAACTCTTCTAAAGCTTTCATCTTTTCATCGTATACATCAGCTTGGGATTTCCATTGAACCCGGTTATTCTGAAGTCCATCAAACATGGGTGTAATTTCTTTATGAAATCGGGAAAATTCCTAGGAATAGTAATTAGAAACAATAATTTAATTCAGGACATCTCATATATTGAGCCACATATATTTATTCATTGTCCAACAAAGACAACATAAGATTGGTTTGCCTATTCTGTGCAGTACGTATACAATTTGTTAGTGTGCGTTTAATACAAAACAAAATAATCAATTAGGAAAATATAGACCGTATCAATGGGGCAAGAAAAAAAAATAAAACAATATCATCAATACTCAAAAGAAGCATATTGCTTTAGAGTGCAAAAAGAAATCCTAAAAGACAGTATGAGACAGAAGGTAAAATAGTGAACTAAAAAAAATAACTGTGAACTTCAGGTTATGGGGCCGATTTATGAAAGTGCGAGTGGACATGATACGATGTAGCGTATCATGTCCGCCGCACATCGATAAATGGCGACAGCATACGCTGTCGGTATTTATCATTGCACAAGCAGTTCTTGTGCAATGCTGCCCCCTGCAGATTTGCGGCCAATCAACCGCTAGCAGGGGATGTCAATCAACCTGATTGTATAGGATTGGGTGGATTAATGCCCGCAGCCTTAAGGCAGGCAGACAAGTTATGGAGCTTGATAATTCGGCCCCTATATCATTAAAGGGACAATAAAGTCCAAATTAAACTTTCATGCTTCAGAAAAGGTGTGCAATTTTAAACAAAGTTCCAATTTACTTTTATCATCATATTTGCGTTGTTCTCTTAGTATTCTTAGTTGAAAGCTAAACCTAGGAAGGCTCATATGCTAATTTCTAAGACCTTGAAGGACGCCTCTTATCTGAATGCATTTGACAGGTTTTCACAGCTAGACATTGCTAGTTCATGTGTACCATATAGCTAACATTCATATAGCTAACTTTGTGCTCACTCCCATGGAGTTACATGGCACTGATTGTCTAAAACGCAAGTCTGTCAAAACAACTGAAATAAGGGGGCAGTCTGCAGAGGCTTAGATACAAGGTGATCACAGAGGTAAAAAATATATGAATATAACCGTGTTGGTTATGCAAAACTGGGGAATGGGTAATTAAAGGGATTATCTATCTTTTTAAACAATAAAAAAATCTGGAGTAAACTGTCCCTTTAAGGTCAAAATGAATCTTTCATGATTCAGATAGATAGAATATGCAATTTTAAACAACTTTCTAATTACTTCCATTATCGAATTTGCCTCACTCTATTGGTATCCTTTGTTGAAAAGCATACCTAGATGTGCTCAGCAGCAGCAATGCACTACTGGGAACTAGCTGCTCCTATGTGTCTTTTGTCTTTGGCACATCTGATGTGTTCAGGCAGCTCCCAGTAGTGCATTGCTGCTGGAAGGTTGTTTAAAATTGTATGCTCTACCTAAATCCTGAAAGAAGGATTTTGGGTTTCATGGGCAGAGGTAAAAACAGAATTTATGCTTACCTGATAAATTACTTTCTCCAACGGTGTGTCCGGTCCACGGCATCATCCTTACTTGTGGGATATTCTCTTCCACAACAGGAAATGGCAAAGAGTCCCAGCAAAGCTGGTCACATGATCCCTCCTAGGCTCCGCCAACCCCAGTCATTCGACCGACGGACAGGAGGAAATATATATAGGAGAAACCATATGGTACCGTGGTGACTGTAGTTAGAGAAAATAATTCATCAGACCTGATTAAAAAACCAGGGCGGGCCGTGGACCGGACACACCGTTGGAGAAAGTAATTTATCAGGTAAGCATAAATTCTGTTTTCTCCAACATTGGTGTGTCCGGTCCACGGCATCATCCTTACTTGTGGGAACCAATACCAAAGCTTTAGGACACGGATGAAGGGAGGGAGCAAATCAGGTCACCTAAACGGAAGGCACCACAGCTTGCAAAACCTTTCTCCCAAAAATAGCCTCCGAAGAAGCAAAAGTATCAAATTTGTAAAATTTGGCAAAAGTGTGCAGTGAAGACCAAGTCGCTGCCTTACATATCTGGTCAACAGAAGCCTCGTTCTTGAAGGCCCATGTGGAAGCCACAGCCCTAGTGGAGTGAGCTGTGATTCTTTCAGGAGGCTGCCGTCCGGCAGTCTCATAAGCCAATCGGATAATGCTTTTAAGCCAAAAGGAAAGAGAGGTAGAAGTCGCTTTTAGACCTCTCCTTTTACCAGAATAAACAACAAACAAGGAAGATGTTTGTCTGAAATCTTTAGTAGCCTCTAAATAGAACTTTAGAGCACGGACAACGTCCAAATTGTGTAACAAACGTTCCTTCTTTGAAACTGGATTCGGACACAAAGAAGGTACAACTATCTCCTGGTTAATATTTTTGTTAGAAACAACTTTAGGAAGAAAACCAGGCTTAGTACGCAAAACCACCTTATCTGCATGGAACACCAGATAAGGAGGAGAACACTGCAGAGCAGATAACTCTGAAACTCTTCTAGCAGAAGAAATTGCAACCAAAAACAAAACTTTCCAAGATAGTAACTTAATATCTATGGAATGTAAGGGTTCAAACGGAACCCCTTGAAGAACTGAAAGAACTAGATTTAGACTCCAGGGAGGAGTCAAAGGTCTGTAAACAGGCTTGATCCTAACCAGAGCCTGAACAAAAGCTTGAACATCTGGCACAGCTGCCAGTCTTTTGTGTAGTAAGACCGATAAAGCAGAGATCTGTCCCTTTAGAGAACTTGCAGATAATCCTTTCTCCAAACCTTCTTGAAGAAAGGAGAGAATCTTAGGAATTTTTATCTTATTCCATGGGAATCCTTTGGATTCACACCAACAGATATATTTTTTCCATATTTTATGGTAAATTTTTCTAGTTACAGGTTTTCGGGCCTGAACCAGAGTATCTATCACCGAATCTGAAAACCCACGCTTTGATAGAATCAAGCGTTCAATCTCCAAGCCGTCAGTTGGAGGGAGACCAGATTTGGGTGTTCGAATGGACCTTGAACAAGAAGGTCCTGTCTCAAAGGTAGCTTCCATGGTGGAGCCGATGACATATTCACCAGGTCTGCATACCAAGTCCTGCGTGGCCACGCAGGAGCTATCAAGATCACCGAGGCCCTCTCCTGATTGATCCTGGCTATCAGCCTGGGAATGAGAGGAAACGGTGGGAATACGTAAACTAGGTTGAAAGTCCAAGGTGCTACTAGTGCATCTACTAGAGTCGCCTTGGGATCCCTGGATCTGGACCCGTAGCAAGGAACCTTGAAGTTCTGACGAGACGCCATCAGATCCATGTCTGGAATGCCCCATAATTGAGTTATTTGGGCAAAGATTTCCGGATGGAGTTCCCACTCCCCCGGATGAAATGTCTGACGATTCAGAAAATCCGCTTCCCAATTTTCCACTCCTGGGATGTGGATCGCAGACAAGTGGCAGGAGTGATCCTCCGCCCATTGAATTATTTTGGTCACTTCTTTCATCGCCAGGGAACTCTTTGTTCCCCCTTGATGATTGATATAAGCAACAGTCGTCATGTTGTCTGATTGGAACCTTATGAATTTGGCCTTTGCTAGTTGAGGCCAAGCTCTGAGAGCATTGAATATCGCTCTCAGTTCCAGAATGTTTATCGGGAGAAGAGACTCCTCCCGAGACCATAGACCCTGAGCTTTCAGGGATTCCCAGACCGCACCCCAGCCCACTAAACTGGCGTCGGTCGTGACAATGACCCACTCTGGCCTGCAGAAGCTCATTCCCTGAGACAGATGGTCCAGGGTCAGCCACCAACGGAGTGAATCTCTGGTCTTTTGATCTACTTGAATCATTGGAGACAAGTCTGAATAATCCCCATTCCACTGTTTGAGCATGCACAGTTGTAATGGTCTTAGATGAATTCGTGCAAAGGGAACTATGTCCATTGTTGCAACCATCAATCCTATTACTTCCATGCACTGCGCTATGGAAGGACGAGGAACAGAATGAAGCACTTGACAAGAGCTTAGAAGTTTTGATTTTCTGACCTCTGTCAGAAAAATCCTCATTTCTAAGGAATCTATTATTGTTCCCAAGAAGGGAACTCTTGTTGACGGGGACAGAGAACTCTTTTCTTTGTTCACCTTCCATCCGTGAGATGTGAGAAAGGCTAGAACGATGTCCGTATGAGCCTTTGCCTTTGACAGGGACGACGCTTGTATTAGAATGTCGTCCAAGTAAGGTACTACTGCAATGCCCCTTGGTCTTAGAACCGCTTAGAACCTTTGTGAAAATCCTTGGAGCAGTGGCTAATCCGAATGGAAGAGCCACAAACTGGTAATGTTTGTCCAGAAAAGCGAACCTTAGGAACTGATGATGTTCCTTGTGGATAGGGATATGTAGGTACGCATCCTTTAGATCCACGGTAGTCATAAATTGACTTTCCTGGATGGTGGGTAGAATCGTTCGAATGGTTTCCATTTTGAACGATGGTACCCTGAGAAATTTGTTTAGGATCTTCAAATCCAAAATTGGTCTGAACGTTCCCTCTTTTTTGGGAACTACGAACAGATTGGAATAAAATCCCATTCCTTGTTCCTTTATTGGAACTGGGTGTATCACTCCCATCTTTAACAGGTCTTCTACACAATGTAAGAATGCCTGTCTCTTTATTTGGTTTGAGGATAAGTGAGACTTGTGGAACCTTCCCCATGGGGGTAGTTCCTTGAATTCCAGGAGATAACCTTGAGAAACTATTTCTAGCGCCCAAGGATCTTGAACATCTCTTGCCCAAGCCTGAGAAAAGAGAGAAAGTCTGCCCCCCACCAGATCCGGTCCCGGATCGGGGGCTACTCCTTCATGCTGTTTTGTTAGCAGTGGCAGGCTTCTTGGCCTGCTTACCCTTGTTCCAGCCTTGCATTGGTTTCCAGGCTGGTTTGGGTTGTGAGGCATTACCCTCTTGCTTAGAGGATGCAGAATTAGAGGCTGGTCCATTTCTGCGAAAGGGACGAAAATTAGGTTTATTTTTAGCCTTAAAAGACCTATCCTGTGGAAGGGCGTGGCCCTTTCCCCCAGTGATGTCTGAAATAATCTCTTTCAAATCAGGTCCAAATAAAGTTTTACCTTTGAAAGGAATGTTAAGCAATTTTGTCTTGGATGACACATCCGCTGACCAAGACTTTAGCCAAAGCGCTCTGCGCGCCACGATAGCAAACCCTGAATTTTTCGCCGCTAATTTTGCTAATTGCAAAGCGGCATCTAAAATAAAAGAGTTAGCCAATTTAAGTGCGTGAACTCTGTCCATAACCTCCTCATATGGAGTTTCTCTACTGAGCGACTTTTCTAGTTCCTCGAACCAGAACCACGCTGCCGTAGTGACAGGAACAATGCATGAAATTGGTTGTAGAAGGTAGCCTTGCTGTACAAAAATCTTTTTAAGCAAACCTTCCAATTTTTTATCCATAGGATCTCTGAAAGCACAACTATCTTCGATAGGAATAGTAGTGTGTTTGTATAGAGTAGAAACTGCCCCCTCGACCTTGGGGACTATCTGCCATAAGTCCTTTCTGGGGTCGACCATAGGAAATAATTTCTTAAATATAGGGGGAGGAACAAAAGGTATGCCGGGCTTTTCCCACTCTTTATTTACTATGTCCGCCACCCGCTTGGGTATAGGAAAAGCGTCGGGGAGCACCGGAACCTCTAGGAACCTGTCCATCTTGCATAATTTCTCTGGAATGACCAAATTGTCACAATCATCCAGAGTAGATAACACCTCCTTAAGCAGTACGCGGAGATGTTCTAATTTAAATTTAAATGTCACAACATCAGGTTCAGCTTGATGAGAAATTTTTCCTGAATCTGAAATTTCTCCCTCAGACAAAAACTCCCTCATGGCCCCTTCAGATTGGTGTGAGGGTATGACAGAACAATTATCATCAGCGTCCTCTTGCTCTTCAGTGTTTAAAACAGGGCAATCGCGCTTTCTCTGATAAGTAGGCATTTTGGATAAAAGATTTGCTATGGAGTTATCCATTACAGCCGTTAATTGTTGCATGGTAATAAGTATTGGCGCACTAGATGTACTAGGGGCCTCCTGCATGGGCAAAACTGGTGTAGACACAGTAGGAGATGATGTACTATCATGTTTACTCCCCTCATTTGAGGAATCATCTTGGGCAATATCATTATTTGTGGCAGTACTGTCCTTACTTTGTTTGGACGCTATGGCACAATTATCACATAAATTTAAATGGGGAGACACATTGGCTTTCATACATATAGAACATAGCTTATCTGAAGGTACAGACATGTTAAACAGGCTTAAACTTGTCAACAAAGCACAAAAAACGTTTTAAAATAAAACCGTTACTGTCACTTTAAATTTCAAACAGAAAACACTTTATTACTGAATATGTGAAAAAGTATGAAGGAATTGTTCAAAAATTACCAAAATTTCACCACAGTGTCTTAAAGCCTTAAAAGTATTGCACACCAAATTTCAGAGCTTTAACCCTTAAAATAACGGAACCTAAGCCGTTTTTCAATTTAACCCCTATACAGTCCCAGATATAGTCTTTGCTAAGACCCAACCAAGCCCTGAGGGGAATACGATACCAAATGACGCCTTCTAAAAGCTTTTTCAGAGATTCTTAGATCCTCACACATGCATCTGCATGCCCTGCTCTCAAAAAACAACTGCGCATTAATGGCGCGAAAATGAGGCTCAGTCTATGACTAGAAAGGCCTCCTGACTGAAAAAGGTGTCCAATACAGTGCCTGCCGTTTTATAAACGTTCCCCAAGATTATAAATGCCAATTATTAGCCTAAATCTGAATAATATGCACAAATAAAGCAATCGATTTAGCCCATAAAAATGTCTACCAGTTTTTGTTTTTTTTTTAGCCCATAATAAGCCCTTTATTCTGTTTGTTTTTGACTAAGAAAATGGCTTACCGGTCCCCATGAGGGGAAATGACAGCCTTCCAGCATTACACAGTCTTGTTAGAAATATGGCTAGTCATACCTTAAGCAGAAAAGTCTGCTAACTGTTTCCCCCAACTGAAGTTACTTCATCTCAACAGTCCTATGTGGAAACAGCAACCGATTTTAGTTACTGTCTGCTAAAATCATCTTCCTCTTACAAACAGAAATCTTCATCCTTTTCTATTTCAGAGTAAATAGTACATACCAGCACTATTTTAAAATAACAAACACTTGATAGAAGAATAAAAACTACATTTAAACACCAAAAAACTCTTAACCATCTCCGTTGAGATGTTGCCTGTGCAACGGCAAAGAGAATGACTGGGGTGGGCGGAGCCTAGGAGGGATCATGTGACCAGCTTTGCTGGGACTCTTTGCCATTTCCTGTTGGGGAAGAGAATATCCCACAAGTAAGGATGATGCCGTGGACCGGACACACCAATGTTGGAGAAATATCAACAACAAAATATAAATTCTGTTAAAATGCTGAAGAGGCACCTAAAGAGTATTAGAAGTGACACATTAAAGGGACAGTTAAGTCAAGATTAAACTTTAATATTTCAGATAGAGCATACATTGTTAAACACCTTTCCAACTTACTTTTTTAAATCAAATTTGCTTTATTCTCTTGCTATCCTTTGTAGAAGAGTAAACCTCAGAAACAGCAATGCACTTCTAGGAGCTAGCTGAACAGATCTGGTGAGCTAATGACAAGAGCCAGATATGTGCAGTCCACCAATCACCAGCTAGCTTCCACAAGTGTCGTGCTGCTCCTAAGCCTACCTAAGTATGCTTTTAAACAAAGAATACCAAGAGAATGAAGCAAATGTAATAATTGGTCTATACATGCCTCCATTTTCCCTGCTCATATTTTTCTTCTATGCTCCAGATATAGTTATGTTTTATTCTGATATATGCTTGATGATAATTCATGTTTTTCATGCAGACCTTAAAATATAAAGGTATAACTGAACATGTGTAAAAGTTCACAGTGTCATATGTATATGGGTGTATATGAGTTTGTGATTGGCTTATAGCTGTTACATTATACAGGAGACCGGCAAATTGAAGTATATTTTGAAATTTGTCAGAAAATAACTTTTCATTTAAAATTTTGTAAGTGCTATTGCATTGTATTTTTATTATGTGTTTGATGATTATGCAGTTCTATTGTATTTAAAGGAACACTCAAGTCAAAACTTTCACTGTTTAGATAGAGCACACAATTTTAAACACATTTCCAATTCACTTCTATTATCTAAATGTGCACAATCTTTTTTTTTATATGCACACTTTCTGAGGCACCAGCTCCTACTGAGCATGTGCAAGAATTCACAGAATATATGTATATGCATTTTGTGATTGGCTGATGGCTGTCACATGATGCAGTGGGAGGGAAAATATAACTAACTTTAAAATGTACTAGAAAGAAATCTACTACTCATATGAGATTCAAATGAAGTGCTTTTGCATTGTGTTTTTATTTACTGATTGAGCTATTCTTCTGTGTTTAGTTGTTTTGTTCCTCTATTTCACTGCATTCTCTGGAGTGAAGGACACTTACCTTGTAAACAAATGTGCATACAAAATCAATGAAACCAACTTGGAGCTTGGGTAACTCCTCTGCCTTGTTTCTATCCATCATAGGCTGAAATTAACCAAGAAGTGTGTTATTTTTCACATTATACCCCATATTCTGCTTATTAAAATCTCTATTTAAAAGTAGGGATGGGCGAATGTGTAAATTTCCGAATTTGAATGTTATTACCGAAATTCGAATTACAAATCCGAATGTCGATACAAATGAATATTCTTAAAAATTCTATAATCGAATGCTATTTACAGTTTTTGAATGTCACTTTTGAATTTGAATGTTTATAATTAGATCGAATGTCCACATTCGAAATTTCGAATTTAACATTCTATTTAGCAAATAGTATTCAGAAGTTCAATAATTCATGTGGTAGGGTATCTAGTAAATTGATACATAATAGATACAAATATATCAATTTGATTGTTTCTATTTCGTTTGAGTATTACATTTAAATAAAGCATTATAGAAATACTATTACAAATATATAAATTCAAATTTTTCAAAACAAATATTTTCAAATGTAATCGTAAAATTCGAAACCGAACATTCGAAACTCAAACGTTAGAATGTTATGTAAACATTCGAAATTCGATTCGAACAAACAAATGTGTTAAAATTCATTTCATTTTTGGAATCGTGCGAAACATAAATCAAACTCAAAATTAAACTATCATAATTTAGATAGACCAATCGATTTTACTTCTATTATCAAATGTACTTTGTTGTCTTTGTATCCTTTGTTGAATAGCTTGCCTAGGTAGGCTGAGGAGTGTGTATGTCTCTGGATCACTATATGGCAGCAATTTGCAATAATGTTTGTAACAACGTTATACGTTGTTGCAAACACTGATGCCATACAGTGCTTGAAATTGTATAACATTGTTGAATTGCTTAAATAGGTAGGCTCAGGAATCTGCATGTGTCCAGAGAACTAAATGACATCAGTGTGAAATCTTTGTTTATAACAAAGGATAACAAGGGAACAAAGTAAATTTGTAAATAAAAGCAAACTGATTTTTTTCTCTTTAATTGCTTGCTCGATCTGAAACATGAGTTTAAATTTGAGTTTCATTCCCATTTAACTAAATGAAATATATGGTATGTAGATATGTACAGTATATATAATTTCCTAACTCAGGCAAGAGCCTATCTCTGTCTTTGGTATTCACTTGCATTAGTTAAACTGTTGTTTTGATTGGATGTCCGGGGCTATCTTCCCCTGCTTGACATAAAGGGATAAAGTGTTCTCTTATTAGAAAATGGACAAAACCCCTGTTTTAAATGAGAGGTCGCTTCTTCCCCTAGAATGCAGAGAATCACTGGGAAACCTGGTGATCTCTTGCACCGCTTGCCACCAGAGAGTTTAAGAGCTGATTAGAAAATATCACCTGAACATCTCTATGTAAAAAAGAAAGATATTTTACCTTACAATGTCCTAAGTATTCACACTCTATTGTAAAGGACTTTAAGCAGCAAATCAGTATGCCTTTCCTGGGACTTGTAAGGGAGATAACTTTTTACAGAACACTTACTCTGGTGAGCTGAGGAAATTGTGAGGTAAAATATCTTCCTTTTTTACATATAGATGTTCAGGTGATATTTTTACAGCTTTCAAGTGATTTAGCATGAATTATTATGTTCCTTTAAAGGGACACTCAAGTCAAAATGATTAAACTTACATGATTCAGATGGAGCATGCAATTTTAAACAACTTTCCAATTTAGTTCCATTAACAAAATGTGCACAGTCTTTTTATATTTACACTTTTTGAGTCACCAGCTCCTATTGAGCATGTGTTAGAATTCACAGAATATACATATATGCATTTGTGATTGGCTGATGGCTGTCGCATGATACAGGGGGGGAGTGGAAATAGACATAGCTTTAAAATTTGTCAGAAAAAAATCTACTACTCATTTAAAGTTCCAACTAAATGCTATTACATTGTCTTTTTATCATGCTTTGTTGATTATGCAAATCTTTTGTATTTACTGGTCCTTCAAAAGGACAGTAAACACCTTGTTATTTCAAGACATTTATTTTGTGTTGCTATAGAATAACATATTAGTCAAGTCTTAAAGCTTTAAAAACAAATTAACATCCTTTTACTGCAATTATTTTTCAGTAGCCAAACTCAACCCAAAATTTGCCTTATTTGGAGGAGCCAATCTGGGCTTTAGTCCACAAACTTCAAGGCTAGCCACAGTCATAATATCAGTATGAAGTACATTGTTTTGCATTTGTTATCAGCTAAAGCCAATTAGGGACAGATATGTAGAAGAGTTAGCCTTGAGAAGTCATCTGGGTGCAGTTTACGTTCAGGGAATTAGAAATTGCTCAATTTTTAGACGTAAATAACATCAAAAGGGGGGCAGGGAAATAAATCATGAAAGTATATTACAAAGTTGATTACGTATAACTAAACATCTAATATACATACATATAAAAATCTTAAAGTGTTTAAATGATGTACACAAACATATTGCAGGTAAGTGCCACTAGAAATATGACTGCATCCCTTACCCATTTAACAAATAATTCAAAGAAAAAAAGGGTCTTTCTCTGGTTTGATGTTTTGGCAAATATCAGTATAAAGTTATGACCACCTAATATAGTTTGGCAATTTTTCCTCTGCTGAGCATACGAGGAAGCATCTTTATAACCCAAATATAAGACTTTGTATCTCTGAATATATTGAGCCTATTTTTATACAATTAAGATGGTAAATCTTTCCCACACTAGATCTTTCTATATGACATATTTCATGAGGTTTAGTACAGTAGTTTGAATGAAGAACCTTTTAAACAACCTCCTATTGTCATATAGAAATTAGAAAAGGTCATTTTTTAAAAAAAATTATAATTTAAAAGTACTGCACTGATTTACTTGAGATTTCCAGTTTGCAGTGACTGCCAGTCTAAGGTAAACTGTTATATTTATTCAACCGTTGAAGTAGAGTCGTAACTAGACTTCACTGGGTCTCAGGGCGAAGGCGAAGGGATGGGTCTCACAATTCAACTATTTCTCTCAACAAAGTCCTTTCTGAATGTTTGTAATCAGCAGAATTTGTCACAAAGAAAAGAAGAACTGCTTCTTTGTGGATGTGAGACATCCTTTCAATTTGTTAGACTGCACCAGAGGATATGCACTTGCACAGTCTTCCTGTACAAATAGGGTTTTTCTGTACAGCAACACTGTGGCAGCCATGTTTGGAATCCTGCCGCCATATTGAAAAAAAAAATCCATACACTTTCCTTAAAGGGGCCGTATACACTAATTTTAATTTAACTGCATTTAATAGACACTACTATATAGAATAATATGCACAGATTCTGATATAAAAATCCAGTGTAAAAACCTTTTAAAAACTTACTTAGAAGCTCCCAATTTAACACTGTTAAAGGGACACTAAACCTTAAAAATAATGTTATATAATTCTGCACATAGTGCAGAATTATATAACATTATTTAGGTGCTATAGCTATAAATGCGTTTTTTACCTTTTATTTTTTTTAAAATATGGCGCTTTTACAGACCCGCTCTCTGCTCTCTGCTGAGCGGGTCTGTTATATTTAGTCAGCGCATCGGGCCAGCTGTATAGTCACAGCCCGGCCCGACCGCGCCATAAGACTAAGTGCAGCTCGCTCCTGTCACAGGAGCGAGCTGCACTTAGTGCTATGGCGCGGTCGGGCCGGGCTGTGACTATACAGCTGGCCCGATGCGCTGACTAAATATAACAGACCCGCTCAGCAGAGAGCAGAGAGCGGGTCTGTAAAAGCGCCATATTTTAAAAAAAAATAAAAGGTAAAAAACGCATTTATAGCTATAGCACCTAAATAATGTTATATAATTCTGCACTATGTGCAGAATTATATAACATTATTTTTAAGGTTTACTGTCCCTTTAATGAGATAAGCCTGAGACACCCACTGAAAGGGGCTGATAGCAGAACCTCCCCCTCCCCTGCATATGAAAAAAAACAATTATACAAACAGAAGTATTCTGAAGTCTGTAGACATCAATATACATCTAAAACGTTGGGGCTTGGTAAGGAGTCTGAAAATCAGCACAATGTTATTTTAAAATAAGCAAAACTATACATTTTTTACAAAAACACTCCCAGATGGGCTATTATATAAATGGCATTTATGTAAAGAAAAATCTAGTGTATAATGTCCCTTTTAACTGAGCTCTGTTTAGCAGGGCACTCACAGAGAGGCCAGGCAGGATGTAGGGAGAGCCTGGGTCCCACCAGGACACCCTGTAGTATTGCCAGTACTCATTGCAGAGCCAGATGGGCCCCTTAGAGATGCTGGCCCAGTCTCAATAGAGACCTTTGTGACACCTGATCATTATTGTATATGAAATAACATTTAATGTAGGATGTGGTTCTTGAAATATTGGTCACCATTTCTGACTAAATCGAGTTGTGGGCAGCTAAGTTACAGCGCTCCATGCACCCAGACAGTTACTTCCTTTTTTTCTATTTTACAACTCTGATGAACATACCTAGGCATAAGTAAAAACATCTGAAACATGAGCTCTAAACTATTTCATAAATATAATAAACATAAACGACATTACTAAAGTGTGGCATTGCCCGCTAAATTCATTGTCTTACAATAGGTTGTTGCTCAAGCACCGTTCTCTCTAAATCTCCTTGTTCCCAGAACTCGTTTGCTACCATGAGGGCAACCTAAAAAAGAATGGAAAAAAAAAGAATTAAAATAATAATAATTCAAAAGCTGCTTTTGTTTAGATGATGTACATGCTTGTAGGTTTAATAGAGAATACTCTGGGCTTAAGCACGTGTTTAAAAATAAATGTGCTGGAGAAAATGGAATAAAGGGCAACAGTGCGAAGCATAGACCAAAGAACATGAGAGTTAAGCAACATAAGTTTAGGAGTTAAAGGGATAGTAAAGTCCAAATTAAACTTTCATGATTCAGATAGGGCATGTAATTTTAAACAACTTTCTAATTTACTTTTATAAAAAAAAATTGCGTTGTTCTCTTGGTATTCTTAGTTTAAAGCTAAACCTAGGTAGGCTCATATGCTAATTTCTAAGCCCTTGAAGGCCGCCTCTTATCTGAATGCATTTGACAGTTTTTCACAGCTAGAGGGTGTTAGTTCATGTGTTTGATATAAATAACATTGTGCTCACGCATGCAAAGTTATTTAAGAGTCAACACTAATTGCCTGAAATGCAAGTCTGTCAAAAGATCTGAGATAAGGAGTCAGTCGGCAGAAGATTAGATACAGGGTAATTACAGAGGTAAAAAGTGTATTTCTACAACAGTGTTGTTTATGCAAAACTGGGGAATGGTAAATACAGGGATTATCTCTCTTTTTAAACAATAACATTTTTGGGGGTCGATTTATGAAGCAGCGCATGCTGCTTTCGACCCACTCCGCTTTAGTTCTGCCTGAAGCGGAAGTTAAAAAGCAATGGTCGCAAGACCGCTGCTCCTTAACTCGTCTGCCACCTATGAGGCGGCAGACAGCAATCCGCACGATCGGATACGATTGGGTTGATTGCGAATGTGCAGGGGACGGCATTGCACAAGCATTTCACTAGAAATGCTTGTGCAATGATAAATGCCGACAGCGTATGCTGTCTGCATTTATCGATGTCTGTCTGCACATTAGTAAATCGGCCCCTTGGTGTTTACTATCCCTTTCGTTTTTTAAATTACCATAGATGGAAAAATAAATTAGTCAGTGGACAGTAGACATGTGACTGTTTCAGACAAATCATTCATCATTCATATTTTTTGTCCAACTTTAGTTCCTGGGGATATCTGGCGTGGCATAATTTTGACAGCATCATTCCTTTGTTAACGGAAAATATGTTAATTCTTTATTTCCTACAGAGAACATTTCGGGGCAGCAGAGGAGCAGCTGAACAGCAGCTTAAATTTAAAGGAACACAAAACCCAAAAATGTTCTTTTATGATTCAGAGAGTGCATGTGATTTTAAACAACTTTCCAATTTACTTCTATTATCTATTTTTCTTTATTCTCTTGGTATCTTTGTTGAAGAAGCAGCAGTGAACTACAGGGAGCTAGCTAAATGCATTGGGTGAGCCAATAACATTAGGCATAAATGTGCAACCACCAATCATCAGTTTTGAGTCTACCTAGGTATCCCTTTCAACAAAGGATATCAAAGGAACAAAACAATAATAATTGTAAGATAATAGTAAGATATTGGAAAGCACACGCCCTATCTGAATCATAAAAGAAAAAAATTGGTTTTGTGTCTCTTTAAAGGTATAGTCAAGTCAAAATTAAACTTTCATGATTTAGATAGAGCACACCATTTTAAACAACTTTCCAATTCACTTTCATTATCTAACTGTGCACATTCTTTTTATTTGCACACTTTCTGAGGCACCAGCTCCTACTAAGCATGTGCAAGTTTCACAGAATATACGTATATGCATTTTGTGATTGGCTGATAGCTGTCACATGATGAATTAGGAAGGAAAATTATAACTAAATTTGACATTTGTCAGAAAAAAATCTACTCTACAATTCACACTGTGGTTTTGCATTGTCTCTGTATTATGCATTTATTGATTGTGCTATTTTAATGTGTTTAGTGGTCCTTTATATAAAGTTAAACTAGTAGCAAGTGATACTGCTCCAAGTCAGCAGCACAAAAAAAAATATTTTGTACTATATTTTTTATTGGGTCAGGATTGGTCAAAAACAAAAGTGAAGCTGATACAGGAATCAATCAATTTATAATAGATATATTTATTGAATAGTGAAAATTTGAACCTTTGAACTATTTCCTGCCTTTATAGTAATGGATTTAACTCATTTGCTGCATCTGCAATTTGGCATCAGTTCCTTTTTTTTTTTTAATTCGTTTAAGGGGACGCTTGTGTTTCGTTTTTAAATAAATGCAAAAATACAGCAAAATTAGTCATTTTTTTAAACTGTGTCAGAATGCATCTCATGAACAGTATTTGAAGGTGGAGTCTACAATTCCATCGAAAAAGAACTATGGCAGCAACAGACATTAAAGGGACGCTGAACCCAAATGTTTTCTTTCATGATTCAGATAGAGCATGCAATTTTAAGCAACTTTCTAATTTACTCCTATTATCAATTTTTCTTTGTTCTCTTGCTATCTTTATTTGAAAAAGAAGGCATCACCAAAAATGGCCCAGCATCTAAACATTCTTGCTATTCAAATAAAGATACCAAGAGAATGAAGAAAATTTGATAATAGGAGTAAATTAGAAAGTTGCTTAAAATTGCATGCTCTATCTGAATAACAAAAGGAAAAAATTGGGTTCAGTGTCCCTTTAAAGGGACATAAAACTCAAAATTTGTCTTTCATGATTGAGATAGAACATACAATTTTAAATAACTTTCCAATTTACTTCTATTATCAAATTTTCTTCCTTTCTTTCATGTAATTGGCAAGAGTCAATGAGCTAGTGACGTATGGGATATACAATCCTACCAGGAGGGGCAAAGTTTCCCAAACCTCAAAATGCCTATAAATACACCCCTCACCACACCCACAATTCAGTTTTACAAACTTTGCCTCCTATGGAGGTGGTGAAGTAAGTTTGTGCTAAGATTTCTACGTTTTTCATGCACTTCTCAGTATTTTGAAGCCCGATTCCTCTCAGAGTACAGCGAATGTCAGAGGGACGTGGAGAGTATTACCTATTGAATGCAGTGATTTCCCTAACGAGAGTCTATTTCATAGGTTCTCTGTTATCGGTCATAGAGATTCATCTACTACCTCCCTTTTCAGATCGACGATATACTCTTATATATACCATTACCTCTACTGATAACTGTTTCAGTACTGGTTTGGCTATCTGCTATATGTGGATGGGTGTCTTTGGTAAGTATGTTTTTTATTACTTAAGACACCTCAGCTATGGTTTGGCACTTTATGCATTTATATAAAGTTCTAAATATATGTATTGTACTTATATTTGCCATGAGTCAGGTTCATGTATTTCCTTTTGCAGATTGTCAGTTTCATATTTGGGAAAGTTAATATTGAGAAATATTTTTCTTACCTGGGGTTTAGTCTTTTTTTCAATTGACTACTTGTTTTAATTTGCGGGCTGTCTTAGGCTCGCGGGTGAGCTAAATGCTACACTTTATTGCGTCGTTCTTGGTGCAAGATTTTTTTTGCGCGAAAAGCATGTCAAACTTTTTTCATTATTTATTGCCCCGTTGCTTTTGCCTCTTGCTTTTTTCTAAGTCAGAGGGCTATGCTATTTGCATTTTTCCCCATTCCTGAAACTGTCATATAAGGAAATTGATAATTTTTCTTTATATGTTGTTTTATCTTTTACATTCTGCAAGATGTCTCAACCTGATCCTGCCTCAGAAATATCTGCTGGAACTTTGTTGCCTGACATTGGTTCTACCAAAGCTAAGTGCATTTGTTGTAAAATTGTGGAGATTATATCTCCTAATGTCATTTGTATTAGTTGTCATGATAAACTTTTACATGCAGATAGAGTGTCCATCTGTAATAGTACATTACCGGTTGCAGTTCCTTCAACTTCTAATGTACAGGATATACCTGTGAATTTTAAAGAATTCGTTACTGATTCTATTCAGAAGGCTTTGTCTGCATTTCCACCTTCTAATAAGCATAAGAGGTCTTTTAAAACTTCTCATAAAGTTGATGAAATTTCAAATGACCGACAACATAATGAATTATCCACTTCTGATGAGGATCTATCTGATTCAGAAGATGCTTCCTCAGAGATTGACACTGACAAACCTACTTATTTATTTAAAATAGAGTATATGCGTTCTTTGTTAAAAGAAGTGTTAATTACTTTGGATATTGAGGAAGCTAGTCCTCTTGATTTTAAAACCAGTAAACGTTTAAATGCTGTTTTTAAACCTACTGTGCTTACTCCAGAGGTTTTTCCTATTCCTGATGCTATTTCTGATATGATTTCTAAGGAATGGAATAAGCCAGGTACTCCTTTTAATCCTTCTGCAAGGTTTAAAAAATTGTATCCTTTACCAGCGGTTGCAATAGAGTTTTGGGAAAAGATCCCCAAAGTTGATGGAGCTATTTCTACTCTTGCTAAACGAACCCCTATTCCTATGGCAGATAGTACTTCCTTTAAAAATCCTTTAGATAGGAAGCTTGAATCTTATCTAAGGAAAGCCTGTTTATATTCAGGTCATCTTCTTAGGCCTGCAATTACTTTGGCTGATGTTGCAGCTGCTTCAACTTTTTGGTTGGAGAATTTAGCGCAACAAGAATTGGATTCTGACATATCTAGCATTGTTCGCTTACTGCAACATGCTAATCATTTTATTTGTGATGCCATTTTTTATATTATCAAAATTGATGTTAGATCCATGTCTTTAGCTATTTTAGCTAGAAGAGCTTTGTGGCTTAAATCCTGGAATGCTGACATGACATCTAAGTCTAGATTATTATCTCTTTCTTTCCAAGGTAATAATTTATATGGTTCTCACTTGGATTCTATTATTTCAACTGTTACTGGGGGGAAAGGAGTTTTTTTGCCTCAGGATAAAAAACCTAAGTGTAAATCTAAGGCTTCTAATAGTTTTCGTTCCTTTCGTCAAAATAAGGAACAAAAACCTAATCCTTCCCCCAAGGAATCTGTTTCCAATTGGAAGCCTTCCTCAAATTGGAATAAATCCAAGCCTTTCAAGAAACCAAAGTCAGCCCCTAAGTCCGCATGAAGGTGCGGCCCTCATTCCAGCACAGCTGGTAGGGGGCAGATTAAGGTTTTTCAAGGATGTTTGGATAAATTCTGTCCAAAATCAATGGATTCAGAGCATTGTCTCTCAGGGGTACCGAATTGGATTCAGAGTAAGACCTCCTGTGAGGAGATTTTTTCTCTCACCCATCCCAGTGAATCCAATAAAAGCTCAGGCTTTCCTGAAGTGTGTTTCAGATCTGGAGTTTTCAGGGATAATCATGCCGGTTCCTTTTCAGGAACAAGGCCTGGGGTTTTATTCAAATCTATTCATTGTCCCAAAGAAAGAAAATTCATTCAGACCAGTTCGGGATCTGAAAATTTTGAATCGTTATGCAAGAGTACCAACTTTCAAGATGGTAACTATAAGGACTATTATGCCTTTTGTTCAGCAAGGACATTATATGTCTACAATAGACTTGCAGGATGCTTACCTTCATATTCCGATTCATCCAGAACATTATCAGTTCCTAAGATTCTCTTTTCTAGACAAGCATTACCAATTTGTTGCTCTTCCATTTGGCCTAGCAACAGCTCCAAGAATCTTTTCAAAGGTTCTAGGTGCCCTACTCTCTAGCTCAGTCTTACGTTCTGCAGAATCTCCCACGAATCAACTTGTGTTGTTTCTTCGAAAACATGGTTGGAGGATCAATTTACCAAAAAGTTTTTTGATTCCTCAGACAAGGGTCACCTTTTTAGGTTTCCAGATAGATTCAGTGTCCATGACTCTGTCTCTAATAGACAAGAGATGTTTGAAATTGGTTGCAGCATGTCGGCACCTTTAGTCTCGGTCATTCACTTCAGTGGCTATGTGCATGGAAGTTTTAGGCCTCATGACTGCAGCATCGGACGCAATTCCTTTTGCTCTTTTCACATGAGACCTATCCAGCTTTGCATGCTGAATCAATGGTGCCGGGATTATACAAAGATATCACAATTAATATCCTTAAATCCCAATGTTCGACACTCTCTGACGTGGTGGTTAAATCACCAGCGTTTAGTTCAAGGGGCCTCTTTTTGTTCGGCCAACCTGGACTGTGATCACAACAGATGCAAGTCTTTCAGGTTTGGGAGCTGTCTGGGGATCTCTGACAGCACAAGGAGTTTGGAAATCTCAAGAGGCGAGATTACCAATCAATATTTTAGAACTCCGTGCAATTCTCAGAGCTCTTCAGTTTTGGCCTGTGTTGAAGAGAGAACCGTTCATTTGTTTTCAGACAGACAATATCACAATGGTGGCATATGTCAATCATCAGGGTGGGACTCACAGTCCCCAAGCTATTAAAGAAGTATCTCGGATACTTGTTTGGGCGGAATCCAGCTCTTGTCTATTTTCTGCGGTTCATATCCCAGGTGTAGACAATTGGGAGGCGGATTATCTCAGCCGTCAGACTTTGCATCCAGGGGAGTGTTCTCTCCATCCGGATGTGTTTTCTCAGATTGTTCAGATATGGGGTCTTCCAGAAATAGATCTGATGGCCTCTCATCTAAACAAGAAACTTCCCAGATACCTGTCCAGGTCCAGGGATTTGCAGGCGGAAGCAGTGGATGCGCTGACACTTCCTTGGTGTTATCAACCTGCTTATATCTTCCCGCCTCTAGTTCTTCTTCCGAGAGTGATCTCCAAGATCATCATGGAACAATCGTTTGTGTTGCTGGTGGCTCCAGCATGCCCCCACAGGTTTTGGTATGCGGATCTTGTTCGGATGTCCAGTTGCCAACCTTGGCCACTTCTGTTAAAGCCGGACCTACTGTCTCAAGGTCCGTTTTTCCATCAGGATCTCAATTCATTAAATTTGAAGGTATGGAAATTGAATGCTTAGTATTAAGTCATAGAGGTTTCTCTGAATCAGTAATTAATACTATGTTAAACGCTCGTAAATCTGTCTCTAGGAAGATTTATTATCGAGTTTGGAAGATTTACATTTCATGGTGTTCTTCTCATAAATTCTCTTGGTATTCTTTTAGAATTCCTAGAATTTTACAGTTTCTCCAGGATGGTTTGGATAGGGGTTTGTCTGCAAGTTCCTTGAAGGGACAAATCTCTGCTCTTTCAGTTTTATTTCACAGAAAGATTGCTAAACTTCCTGATATTCACTGTTTTGTACATGCTTTAGTTCGTATTAAGCCCGTCATTAAATCAATTTCTCCTCCTTGGAGTCTTAATTTGGTTTTGAAGGCATTACAGGCTCCTCTGTTTGAGCCTATGCACTCTTTGGACATTAAACTACTTTCTTGGAAAGTGTTGTTCCTTTTGTCCATCTCTTCTGCTAGAAGAGTGTCTGCTCTTTCTTGTGAATCTCCTTTTCTAAATTTCATCAGGATAAGGCGGTTTTGCGGACGTCATTTGAATTTTTACCTAAGGTTGTGAATTCTAACAACATAAGTAGAGAAATTGTTGTCCCTTCCATGTGTCCTAATCCTAAGAATCTTTTGGAAAGATCCTTACATTCTTTGGATGTGGTAAGAGCTTTGAAATATTATGTTGAAGCTACTAAAGATTTCAGGAAGACTTCTAGTCTATTTGTTATATTTTCTGGTCATAGGAAAGGTCAGAAGGCCTCTGCTATTTCCTTGGCTTCTTGGTTAAAGCTTTTGATTCATCAAGCTTATTTGGAGTTGGGTCAAGCCCCGCCTCAGAGAATTACAGCTCATTCTACTAGATCAGTTTCCACTTCGTGGGCTTTTAAGAATGAAGCTTCAGTTGATCAGATTTGCAGAGCAGCGACTTGGTCCTCTTTGCACACATTTACTAAATTCTACCGTTTTGATGTATTTGCTTCTTCTGAAGCAGTTTTTGTTAGAAAAGTTCTTCAGGCAGCCGTTTCAGTTTGATTCTTCTGCTGATGTTTTAAGTTTTTCTTTTCTTCATGAGAATAACTTATATTTTGGGTTGTGGATTAATTTTTCAGCATATGGCTGTTGTTTATTTTTATCCCTCCCTCTCTAGTGACTCTTGCGTGGAGTTCCACATCTTGGGTATTTGATATCCCATACGTCACTAGCTCATGGACTCTTGCCAATTACATGAAAGAAAACAAGATTTATGTAAAAACTTACCTGATAAATAAATCTTGTTTTCTTTCATGTAATTGGCAAGAGTCCATGAGGCCCACCCTTTTTATGGTGGTTTTGATTTTTTGTATAAAGCACAATTATTCCAAATTTCTTTGTTGATGCTTTTTACTCCTTTATTTATCACCCCACTACTTGGCTATTCGTTAAACTGAATTGTGGGTGTGGTGAGGGGTGTATTTATAGGCATTTTAAGGTTTGGGAAACTTTGCCCCTCCTGGTAGGATTGTATATCCTATACGTCACTAGCTCATGGACTCTTGCCAATATGAAAGAAATGAATTTATCAGGTAAGTTCTTACATAAATTATGTTTTTCTTGTTATTTGTTAAAGCAGGGAGGTAAGTTCAGGAGTGTGCACGTGTCTGCAGCAGTATATGGCATCACTTTTGCAACAATGTAATACATTAGCAAGAGCACTAGAGGGCAGCACTGTTTCCTTTCATGTAGTGCTGCAGACATGTGTACGCTACATATCTGGATATCTCTTTAACAAAGAAAATAATGCAAATGTTATAACTTTTTAAAATTTGTATTCTCCATCTGAATCATGAAAGAAAAATTTGGGGTTTCATGTCCCTTTTAAAGAGGTAGTGTAAATATAGGATTGTTACAATACGTTAAATTAGTGTCTTGCATACCTTACTCTGCACCTCCCATGGTTTTGTTATTGCTGACAAGTCACATCCAGTCATCATCATTGCCCTGAAATTATAAATGTATATGTTAAACAGCATTCTACAGAAAAAGCAATAAATAAACAATATTTAGGGGACATTAAACACAAATGTTTTCTTTCATAATTCAGATAGAGCAGGTAATCTTTAACAAATTTCCAATTTACTTCTATAATCAAATTTGCTTCATTCTCTTGTTATCCTTTTTTGAAGGAGCAACAATGCACTACTGGGAGCTGATAACATCCACTAAGCCAATGGCAATATATGTGCAGCCACCAATCAGCAGCTCTTTCCTAATAGTACATTGCTGCTTCTGAGCCTACCTAAGTATGCAAGGGAAATCAGATAGAAGTAAATTAGAAAGTTGTTTGAAATTGCATGTTCTGAATCATGAAAGTTTAATTTGACTTTACTGTCCCTTTAATTAATAATAATTAGGCAACTCACATAATTATCTCCTTTTTGGTGGGGTCAGTGATAATATACTTTATAATTTCATCTTCTGATTGCATTTGCTCCGCAGCATCAACAATCTTCTGAAACATAGTTCTTTTCCTAAAGATATTTAAAACAGGGAAATAAATTATAAGTAAATTGGTGAAACAATTAAGTTCCAAGTAATAAAATGTTTTTTCTTTTAAACATTGTTAATGTTTTTATTTAATTTATTTAAACCTTTATGTCATTCTTTTAACATTCTCCAAAAGTTAAATGTTTTGAAATGTTCAAATAATAAATACAAACAAATATAGGCCTCAATCTCCGTCCAAACTGTCCCTAATTGAGAGGGACAGTCCCTGATTCTGTGCTCTGTCCCACATTTCCTATTCACAGAATTTCCCTTAGCCACCAACCACCCAGACACACCCACAGAACCCCCAGACACACCCACCGACCACCCAGACCACCCAGACACACCCACCAATCTCACAGACACACCCACAGACCACCCATACACACCCACCAATCATACAGACACACCCACAGACCACCCAGACACACCCACCGACCACCCAGACACACCCACCAACCACCCAGACACACCCACCAACCACCCAGAAACACTTGAATACTGCCCACTAATGACCCAAAATCGCATCCCTCCCAACACAGCTCCACCCACAAAACGGTGATAGGCCCCCATCAACCTCCTGTATCTTACTGACAAAGGCTAATTTTTGATTGTATTGTAAATCTGTGTCTAAATCTGATCTCTCCACTTATGCTTTCTAAGCACTTCCATGCATTATATTTGTGTACATCATTTAAGTTTAGAATTTACATTAAAGGGAAAGCAAACACCTTGAGATTTTTTTTATATAAGAGGTTTAGTTATACCTAATGAAACAACATTGCAATATACTTTCATAATTTATTTTGACTCCTTTTGATGTTATTTAGGTCTGAAAATTAAGCAATTTCTAATTCCCAGAACGTGAACTGCACCCAGGTGACTTCTCAAGGCTAACTCTTCTACATATCTGTCCCTAATTTGCTTTAGCTGATAACAACTGCAAAACAATGCACTTCATACTGATAATATGACTGTGGCTAACCTTGTTGTCTGCAGAATATTTCTGCTAAGGTCTAAAGTCAGCATTGCTAGACATGTAATTATTTTGAATTGAATTCTACGCCAATTCTCTTTTACTGGTTAACTACTAAAGCGGCTCTTAGAGGCTGTATTATTTAATATGTGGCTAAACAGAAAAAGGCCTCAAGCAACAACATTAATTTATCAGTAAACGGATCTCCAAAATACCAGTCATTTTAGCACTATGCCTCCCTGCACCTAGCAACTTTATAAATAAGGCCAGATAAGCTTACAAATAGCAGCTATCATATTAATATTGTCTGTTATAAAGGTTTATAAACTAGACAGTCTTACATTCAACATAGTTCAAACTCAATAAAGGTAAATGAAGATGATATATTGAAGATCTTACAAACTAAGAGTAGCAATAAAGGACCCAAAAGTAGCGACTCTGGAGATAAGAAAAGTAGATTAAAAATTCAAATCTTTATTCCAAATGGCTTTAAAATAGCCCATAGAAAGCCAAAAAGACATGGGACAGCCAACAAGTGAGATGTCTGACGCGTTTTGCGCCCCTACTGGCGCTTATTCATAGACATGTCTCCCTAACGAGAATACTCTCATTTATACCCTTGGAATTAACCCTTCATTTCAGGCTCAATGACCTAAATATGTATAGCTTAGAGGAGAGAAGGGAAAGAGGTGATATGATAGCAACTTTCAAGTACATTAAAGGGTTTAGTAAAACTGAGGCTGTGGGTATTTTACATAAAATGGAAAATTCAAGAACAAGGGGTCATGAGCTCAAGCTAAAGGGTAGTAGATTCAGAAGTAATTTGAGGAAGCACTTCTTTACAGAAAGAGTGATTGATTTATGGAATAAACTTCCTCAAGAGGTAGTAGCAACAAACACTGTGGGGGACTTTAAAAATGCATGGGACAAGCATAGGGCTATCCTACAAACTAGATAAGTTTATACTGTTAGGTAAGGTCGGGCAGACTTGCTGGGCCTATGGCTCTTATCTGCCATCAATATCAATATCTATGTTTCATGTGCAAGTCAATTAAAAAAAATGTAAAAACAAGGGTATTCTTGTGGGCAATCACTGAAATGTGGCACAATTTTGTACATATGCGGTTGGTGAAATATCATATATCATATTGTTTATGTTAAATATTTTTTTCAATTTTATGTTGCCACCAATCTTGAAAAAGACCCAGGAAAGGGGTTGAAACGCGTAGAGGACTTACCTGCTACTGTTTGTGAACGTCTGAAAAATTGGAGCTGGACAGAACTCTGTGTACCCTGGTGTACAGAAGTGCAGAGGGCATCCTGTGAAATAACCGTGGTAACTAACACTTGCGCAAGTGGTCACCCAGGATCCGGACACCGGGTGACGTAATTCACTGGATCATCGCTGTTTTACATCTGAAGGAGCAGCCGGAGTGTCGGGCCAGGTAAGGAGACCGTTGGCAGACACGTTTGGGCGGACATTTGAAAGGAGGTAGGAAAGCCTCCTGGCTTTGTTTATATATTTGACTGTCTGTGTTTAAGAGGACAGTAAGGAATGAACTTTTAAACCATCGGGGGCCAAGTTTTGAATTAAGAGAGACCAAAGATATAACGGTCCTATTTGGGGACGCTGACTCGAATATCACAAAGTTGGAAAAGTAACATAAACCCACATTGTCATTCTGGACATTAATTTCCGGGGATCCCCATGGGACAATAATTTTAGGATTTGAACACAAGCGTATTTAGGTGTTCTCCACTAGCTATCATTTGTATCCTCATAACGAATATCTGAGAGGTTTGAAATAGTTTGAATGGCTTAACCGGTTCTGATTTTTGTATGTATGAATGGTATTGGATTTTACTTTTATTTTATTTTAGCTGTGTATTTTAGCTGTGAATTCATTGAACAAATAAGATTATGTTTCACTGAATATTGCATATGTTTTAATTAAATATGTTTTAACTGAATATTACATTTGATTATTTAGTTTTATTTTGACAATAAATTTTATTTTATATGCAGTAAGGACTCCTGGTTCTCTGCCCTTCTGGTTTATTTTACACCCATAAAGTCTAAGCTATAAGGATTTATTGCCACTCGATTAAATTATACTTTTATTGATTACTAAATATATAAGGGATTTGGTACGTGAATTTTAGATTTCCAAAGGCTGGTTTAATACAGCCAATTTTATATCTATATATCTATCTATATATCCTACAGCTCTATAGCGCCTCCTATATCCTTTGTATTTATATCTATAATTTAAATTGTCATGGGCGCTATGCTGGTAAAGTGTACACCCTTGAAGTGTGCTCTGCCTCAGAGTCAGAGTCTTTGTTGTAATATTTGGTATCCCTTACATGTTCACTATATCTGGTTTTGGCCTCTCAAGGTTTTTCCCATGTATTGAACATTACAGTATTTACAAGTTAGTAGGTACACAACATACTTGGTACCGCAATTAGCATAAAAGTTAATATTATGGGAATTCCCATTAGCTGTTGAATTGAAAGTAGAACTGTTACAGATCTTGCATGCTCTCACCCCACACCTAAAATTTCCTTTTTTAGACAACCAGTTAGTTTGTTTAAAACTGTTATTCCTATTTATGAGGCTAGGTGATAGGGCTTGTGCTAAGGTGTATGGTTTCTTAGTGAAAAATTTACACAGGTCTATCTTATCTTTGAGTACCTCATCTCCTTTTACAATATGTAAATGTTTTCTAAGGATTTTGACTATAGAGTCAAACTGTTCAGTGTACTCAGTTGTAAAAATAATAGAAGTTCTGTAAAACTGTCTCTACTTTTGTTTTTGATTATCCTATTGGTCTTCTTGTAGGATTTAATTTGTTTCCTTTGCTGTTCTAATTCTTCCTGGTTGTAGCCTCTGTGGATTAACCTGTCTCTCAGTTCTGCTGACTGTTGTTTATAAATGTTGTCAGATTTTGTGTTTCTTCTCAACCTGATAAACTGGCTTTTGGGGATACTCCTAATAAGCTGTTTTGGATTTTCATATGTGGCGTGTAATATGGTATTACCTGATGTTGGTTTCCTATATGTTTTAGTGATGATACATTTATTACAGCCTTTTAGAGTAAGGTCTAAGTAGTTCACTGATTCCCTACTAAACACACCAGTAAATTGTAATCCAAATCTATTGTTGTTCGGATATCCCATATAGTTAACAAAACTAAGGTTATCTAGAGGTTCAGCAAGTCATCTATATACCATACATATAGTGATGTTTTTTCAACTAAGGGATTGTTAATTCTGTAGATCTACTCCAATTCCCACCATGATACAAATTAGTTTGCAAATGATTGGGGCAAATTTAGCCCCCATCGCGGTACCGCAAATTTGCAAAAAATAGTCATCATCAAACATAAAAAAATTATGTCATAGTAGAAAATCGAGCATATCAGAGATGAAACATCTAACTGCTGGTTCCAAATTCATTTCACATTGTAGAAAGAAGTCTACCGCCTGCACTCCTAGGTGCTGTGGAATGCTCGTATATAATGAAGTGATGTCAATTACCATCCAAGAGAATCCCTCACCCCGTGTGGTCTTTTACATAGTTTCCAATAGGTGACCTGTATCTTTTAGATAGCTAAATTGTTTCTGAACCAAGGGTTGTAATATTTTGTCTAGCCATTCTGCTAGCGGTTCAAACAAGGAACCTATACCTGAGACAATTGGCCTTCCAGGTGGTGACCGACTGTTTTTATGTACCTTTGGTACATGGTAAAAAAATGGGGGTGATGGGATTCTCGGGGACCAATGTGTTGACATCCTGTTTGGAAAATATTCCTATTGCAACACCTTCCTCTATTAGATGCAGTAACTCCTTCCTGAATCTTAATGTAGGATTGCTAATTAACCTAGTATACACTGATTCTTTTGACAATTGGCGGAGGGCTTCCTGAAAATAATCATCTTTGTTCAATATTACTATATTGCCTCCTTTGTCAGAGTTGTGTATTACTATTTCCTTGTTTTTAAGTGATTGTATAGCAATGTGTTCCTGATAACTCAAATTAAACTGTGTGATGTGTTCCTTGTTGCCTAGAGATAGAATATCCTCTTGTACGGCTTTCTGATAAACATTAATCAGAGGGACACAATATTGTTTAGGGTAAAAGTCTGGATTGGATTTTTTTGGTTTTTCTAAACCCATAGCTGTGGAATAATCCAATTTCCCATACCAGATATAGTGAACATGTAAGGGATACCAAATATTACAACAAAGACTCTGCTGTGACAGCACCCTTCAATGGTGTACACTTTACCAGCATAGCTGCCATGACAATTCAAATGATAGATATAGCAACAGTACCAAATAGAGGGGGCAACATATTAGACAAAAAATAATTATATTGGATCTTAAAATTAAATACCAGAATACCAAAGGGAATGAATAGAGAATGGGATATAAGCTATTTGTGTAAATAATCAACAATGCCCCTAAACAAGCCCCTCTATCACTTAGCAGCGCTAACATATTACACCATACACTAATAGAAGCGTGCAGAATCTAAGTATATAAAGATACAAACAGGTTTGGTGGCAACATAAAATTGAAAAAAATATTTAACATAAACAATATGATATATGATATTTCACCAACCGAATATGTACAAAATTGTGCCACATTTCAGTGATTGCCCACAAGAATACCCTTGTTTTTACATTTTTTTTAATTGACTTGCACATGAAGGGTTAATTCCAAGGGTATAAATGAGAGTATTCTCGTTAGGGAGACATGTCTATGAATAAGCGCCAGTAGGGGCGCAAAACGCGTCAGACATCTCACTTGTTGGCTGTCCCATGTCTTTTTGGCTTTCTATGGGCTATTTTAAAGCCATTTGGAATAAAGATTTGAATTTTTAATCTACTTTTCTTATCTCCAGAGTCGCTACTTTTGGGTCCTTTATTGCTACTCTTAGTTTGTAAGATCTTCAATATATCATCTTCATTTACCTTTATTGAGTTTGAACTATGTTGAATGTAAGACTGTCTAGTTTATAAACAGGTTTGGTGGCAACATAAAATTGAAAAAATATGTGTTTAACATAAACAATATGATATATGATGTTTCACCAACCACATATGTACAAAATGGTGCCACATTCCAGTGATTACCCAGAAGAATACCCTTGTTTTTATATTTGTTAATTGACATGCACATGAAGGGTTAATTCCCATGGTATAAATGAGTGTATTCTCCTTAGGGAGACACGTCTATAAATAAGCGCCAGTAGGGGGCACGAAACGCGTCAGACATCTCACTTGTGGGCTGTCCCATGTCTGTTTGGCCTTCTATGGGCTATTTTTAAGTCATTTGGAATAAAGATTTGAATTTTTAATCTACGTTCGTTATCTCTAGAGTCGCTACTTTTGTTTCCTTTTTTGCTGATTGGCAACTTGGAACCGTTGCCTAGTAGTGACTCTCTGCCTGTGTACTGCGCACCGGATGTGTGTGTACTCAGCAACTCAGCGTGTGTGTCCTGGAGCGGGAGAGAGTGAACGGCACTATAAGAGTAGCAATACTACACTTTCATCTTATACATCTTTGTACGCTGATGTGATTACTCAAGTTAAAGGGACAGTTTACCCTAAAATTTTTGTGTAATTAGCTGTTAAATCAGGGATTAAATTCATGTAAATGATACAGAAAGTGTGACAATATTGCAAGTAAAACAGGTAATACACACAAAAGTCATCATGTACTTACTTGAAATACAAAGCCAAGTCAGTTGCTATAATTGCAACTTCAAACAAATGGATCACATTTTCAAATTGACGCTTATTCAAATTCTGAAAAATGTTTAAACTCTGCAAGACAAAATGTTTTTTCTAGTATAACTCATTCTGCTCAACACATAGCACTAGCCTGTATATAGCTTAAAACATCAAAGTTTAAAGATATCCTCCGTCCTATGTTACACTAGGAAAAATATAATTTCCTATTACTTGAGATTAGAAATGATTATTTATATTTGTTGACTTAAATGTACAAATTCAAGGTGCAGGAGACAAAGTATTAATAAGAAGCAACTGTGCTTGTTATGTTAATCACAATTAATTAATCAAGTTGGACCATGAGTATCTGAAGCATGCGCTGACTGAAAAATGCCATCTATGGCCAAAATGTGCCATCCTTATTCATTTTTAAAGGGACAGTATATACCAATTTTCATATAACTGCATCTAATAGACACTACTATAAAGAATAAGATGCACAGATACTGATATAAAAATTCAGTATAAAACTGTTTAAAAACGTATTTAGAAGCTCTCAGTTTAGCTCGGTTGAAAAGGTAGTGGGAAAGCCCACTGCAAGTAGGAAATAAGACACTCCCCCCACCCCCTTCTTTTGCATATGAAAAGACCCTTTACACAAACAGGAGCAAGCTGGAGTAGGTAGCTGACGGTATTCTCTTAAAGCTTTGGGGCTTGGTAAGAAGTCTGAAAATCAGAGCAATGTTATTAAAAAATATGCAAAACTATAAAAAAAACTAAAAAAAAAAAAAACGTTATGGGCTATATAAATAGATCATCTAAAAACATTTATGCAAAGATAAAATCAGTGTATAATGTCCCTTTAAGTGTTATCTAGTCTTTCATCCAGTTATCAGCACCACCATCTGTTGCCAAGGTTGTTGTGACCGTTTAGACTTAAAGGGACAGTATACACTAATTTTCATATAACTGCATGTAATAGACACTATAAAGAATAATATGCACAGATGCCGATCTAAGTATCCAGTATAAAACCGTTTAAAAACTTACTTAGAAGCTCCCAGTTAAGCTCTATTAAAAAGGTATCTGGAACCCCCACTGCAAGTGGGAAATAGCAGACACTCGCCCCTCCCCTGCATATGAAAAGACCCTTTACACTAACAGAAGCAGCTCCAACTGGAGTAGGTATACATCAGTATTCTCCTAAAACTTTGGGGCTTGGTTAGGAGTCTGAAAATCAGAGCAATGTTATTTAAAAATAAGCAAAACTATACTTTTTTAAAAAAAAACTGTATGGGCTATATAAATGGATCATCTACAAAACATTTATGCAGAGAAAAATCTAGTGTATATTGTCCCTTTAACCCCTTAATGACAACTGACGTACCAGGTACGTCATGCATTAACAAGCAGTTAATGACAATAGACGTACCTGGTACGTCACTTGTCTAACAGAGTGCTGGAAGCGATCACAACCACTTCCAGCAGCTCTGAGGGTATTGCAGAGATGCCTCGATATGGAGGCATCCTGCAATACCCCTTTACAAGCTTCCGATGCAGAGAGAGCCACTCTGTGGCCCTCTCTGCACTGGTAGCGATGGTGCCGATGGTGCCGTTTGACCGGGTGGGAGGAGGGAGCGTGTGCACGATGCGCGCGCGTGCACGTGGACGCGTGTGCACGCATTAGCCACACTGACACCAATGAAGTTAGGAAGGGGGAAAAAAGTTAAAAAATATTTTTTTCCATATAAAAGGATCTGGGAGGGGGAGGGGGTGGGGGTATTGTGGGGGGGCTGCTACACTACAGAAATAATTAAAAATAAAAATAAAAGTTAAAAATAAAATTAAAATACTTTGGTTTGTGGGGCCAAACTGGGTACTGGCAGACAGCTGCCAGTACCCAAGATGGCGGTAATTAGGTAGGGGAGAGGGTTAGAGAGCTGGAGGGGGGGATCAGGGAGGTTGGTGCTAAGGAAGGGGTTCATCACAACTAAAATATTTTATTATTTTTATTTAAAAAAAAAAAAAAAACTCTTTTATTTAGTACTGGCAGACTTTCTGCCAGTACTTAAGATGGCGGGAACAATTGTGGGGTGGGGGAGGGAAGAGAGCTGTTTGGGAGGGATCAGGGGGTGGGATGTGTCAGGTGGGAGGCTGATCTCTAAAATTAACCCTGCAAGCTCCTTACAAGCTACCTAATTTAACCCCTTCACTGCTGGGCATAATTCACGTGTGGTGCGCAGCAGCATTTAGCGGCCTTCTAATTACCAAAAAGCAACGCCAAAGCCATATAAGTCTGCTATTTCTGAACAAAGGGGATCCCAGAGAAGCTTTTACAACAATTTCTGCATAATAACACAAGCTGTTTGTAAATAATTTCAGTGAGAAACCTAAAATTGTGAAAAATGTAAAGTTTTTTTTTTATTTGCTCGCATTTGGCGGTGAAATGGTGGCATAAAATATACCAAAATGGGCCTAGATCAATACTTGGGGTTGTCTACTACACTACACTAAAGCTAAAATTAACACTACAAGCTCCCTACAAGCTCCCTAATTAACCCCTTCACTCCTGGACATAAAACACGTGTGGTGCGCAGCGGCATTTAGCGGCCTTCTAATTACCAAAACGCAACCACAAAGCCATATAAGTCTGTTATTTCTGAAAAAGGGGATCCCAGAGAAGAATTTACAACCATTTGTGCCATAATTGCAGAAGCTGTTTATAAATAATTTCAGTGGGAAACCTAAAGTTTGTGACAAAATATGTGAAAAAGTGAACTTTTTTTTTTTTTTTATCGCATTTGGCGGTGAAATGGTGGCATGAAATATACCAAAATGGGCCTAGATCAATACTTTGGGATGTCTTCTAAAACAAAATATATACATGTCAAGGGATATTCAGGTATTCCTGACAGATATCAGGGTTCCAAAGTAACTAGCGCTAATTTTGAAAAAAAGTGGTTTGGAAATAGTAAAGTGCTACTTGTATTTATTGCCCCATAAATTGCAAAAAAAGCAAAGAACATGTAAACATTGGGTATTTCTAAACTCAGGACAAAATTTATAAACTATTTAGCATCAGTGTTTTTTGGTGATTGTAGATGTGTAACAGATTTTGGGGGTCAAAGTTAGAAAAAGTGTGGTTTTTTCCATTTTTTCCTCATATTTTATCATTTTTTTTTAGTAAATTATAAGATATGATGAAAATAATGGTATCTTTAGAAAGTCCATTTAATGGCGAGAAAAACGGTATATAATATGTGTGGGTACAGTAAACGAGTAAGAGGAAAATTACAGCTAAACGCAAACACTGCAGAAATGTAAAAATAGCCATTGTCATTAAGGGTAAGAAAATTGAAAAATGGTCCGGTCATTAAGGGGTTAAAGAACTACTAGTTGTTAGTTTTCTGATTTCTTTTTTCACCTCATTATGTATACATTAACTTATTAGTTATAATTTATAAACCTCATTATATATGATTCTATCAGAGAGACTGCACCATAATTATTTCCCCTCTTCATTTTTCACTGCTAATTTGCATGGAATGCTTTTTCCTAGTGCTCATTATTTTGAGAATACATTTATAGCACCAACTCTTTGAGTGGTCATATGGAAGTCTGGTTGTTTAGGTAGAGTCCAGAGCAGGCTTCTAGCATTATGGGGCAGGGCTGGGTTGGTTCTAATTCCTGAAGCTGGATATATAGGAAGGAGGGGTAGTAGAATTGAACTTCCATTTTTTTATTTTTATCACACATTTCAAGGTGTCTGGGAGGTATGTAACATAAACAAAATGGCTTAATGCTAAAGATATTTAGTGGTCTACTCCAATTTATCAGATGGGACATGTTTTCAAAATCTAAGCCACCCATCCATTCATATCACCTTAAATTGAGCAATAATTTGCTCACTTTTTTATTGGATCTTTGGACTTTTCTATTTCCACAGCATTTACCTATTGAAATTTTTTTTTGACTCTTTTGAATATCTTGTCTTGTTAGTTTACACTGTCTTTTTTCAATGTTAAAAGCTTTATGCAAGCTGATTTCATATATTAGGAAAAACTTGACTTGGCTATATTTTTTTCATTTATTTTCATATTTTTTTCCCATCACAGCATTTTGATGTTTTACATTTATGCTATTCCTTTTTAAATAAACACATCCTCTTACTTTGTTTACATTTCTTGTTTTTTTTGTATGACGTATTTGTGCAAAATCGGTCAACACAAAAACTTTTCATTGATAATTAAACTATAACACATTTTTAATAAATCAAACATTTCTGCCCATAATCTTTGCTTGAAAAGCGACAGATAATAAATATTTGTTTTAACACTTAAAACATCTTTTGTCATGCAGGTTTCCAATGCATCCTTCATATTCACACCCCCTGGAACTGACAAACACTTTGAATACAGAATTGTGTAACATATCTCTCCACTTATAAAGACAATCTCTACTGGAGAGCCATGACTTTTTTTGTTTAACTAACTTAACTACAAGATCCATTTTTCATTTAACGCCAGCTTTGCAACCATAGAATATATATTTCAAGCTCAGTGGTTCTTGCTTGACCTTACACTTTAGGTATTCTATATAATTTGAGCCTTAACTATTATTACAGTGTAGTAAATAACATTTTTGAGTGTGTACATAAAACCCACTAGACATTCATTTTCTATTTTCTTGGGCCTCCAGATCCATTATCTTTCCACTACTTTGTCTTAGTAAAACAATAAATACTGTATATATTGTTTTTCCTTTTTTTGGCTACACTTTCAGTAGTGCTTTCGGCTCTTTTGTCCCCTGCCAAATGTACTCCTTTCCTTTACTATTCTCTTAGTCTCTCCCTCTATTTCTCTCCTCACTCCCCTTTTGCTTCCCCTTTCCCCATTCATATAGTTTAAAGGGAAAATGTAAAAGTGTATTTGTTTGGAAAAAGTCTGTGTACGTTTGATCCCTTAATCACATTCATGCGTTTTCCTATTCTTAACCAAAAACTTTTTTCGAATAGCAACTATTCAAATGTATTGGAATAGCTCAGAAAACAAAGGAAATAATTATCCAGGTTACATGTGATGTTTTTCAATAGTAAACTATTATGGATTAAAGTGAAGCCTTGGGGGCCTATGTATCAAAGGTCTTGCGGACCTGATCCGACAGTGCGGATCAGGTCCGCAAGACATCGCTGAATGCGGAGAGCAATATGCGCTCCGTATTCAGCATTGCACCAGCAGCTCACAAGAGCTGCTGGTGCAACGCTGCCCCCTGCAGATTTGCAGCCAATGGGCCGTCAGCAGGGGGGTGTCAATCAACCCGATCGTACTCAGAGCAGGCGGACAGGATTATAGAGAAGCGATCTTTAGACCGCTGCTTCATAACTGCTGTTTTCTGATTACTTTTGCTGCTAAATGTTTCCTCCTCATAGTACATTTTTGCCAAATAATCTCATATAAACCATTTGTATGTTGTTATTACATGGTGTACACTCACCTCATCTTCCAGTAAAGTTTTACTAAATTCTAAATGGTGTCTTTCAAGAATGGAAGATCCGTGAAGTTTTGCTAGTGATGCCTGGGATCTGGAAGCAATTGTAAAAAACACACACATAAAAAAACATCATATGTATTATAAATAAACATTTAATAAAGTGTATATATCATGGAGTAAAATATACTCTGAACTTACTTCATTTGGTACAAATTGTTGGTTCCCCTATGATCAATATCGTGGCAAAATGCTGCAGCAACCATTGCAAACGCCTCCAAATCTGAGTAATATCTTTTTAATTTACCTGTCTTTGAAAAAGAAACAGAATACATTAGGCATGTAATAAAGCATAACTTCAGAGTGATGTGTCACTTTAGGGGGATCATTTCTGTTCAGCCCCAATAGTGTGAGCACTTAATTCATTCTAACATTTAAGAAAATGTAATTTTATAATAGTTACATCAGAGCATTAGATGGTAGTGAAAATGGTGATTTGTTCAGTCATAGGGAAATTTACACCACAAATGGATTGTAAGATTGCAATGCTTCAAAAACAGTAGACCTCATTTTTAAAGCAGTCAGCAGTCTGTTTGGCTTGCTTTTCAAGTTAAAGGGGTAGGACAGTCATAATTAAACTTGTATGATTCAGAGAGAGAATGTAATTTTAAGATACCTTTAAGTTTGCTTTTATTTTCAAATATGCTTTGTTCTTTTGGTACCCCTTGTTGAAAAAGAGTACCCACATATCCCACACTAGTGGGAGCTAGTTGCTGATTGGTGCCTGCACATATTTGTTTCTTGTGATTGGCTAACTTGTTTTGTTAATCTAGCTGTCAGTAGTGCAATGCTGTTCCTTTAGTAAAGGATAACAAGATAATGAAGAAAATTTGATAAAAGAAGTAAATTGGAAAGTTATTTAACATTGTATGTTCTATTCAAACATGAATGAAAGTGTTGGGGTTTCCTGTTGCTTTAAAGTTCACACATGAATGAAAATTTTAAAGATATGAAGCTGCCATCCCTATATAAAATAATGTTAAATGCAGATTCCTGTACTGTTGCATGACTTTCAATTGTGGCTATGCCCTTGTGCAACAACTAGCTTGCCCATTTACAAATTTATAATTTCTTCAAAAAGTTCTTAACTGCATCTTGAATAGATTTTTTTTTATATATATTTGGCCCCTATGAAATTGTGACCACCATGAGAAAGAGCTGGAGGCCAAACCAACATCTGGAAGAACTACCAATACACAGGTTAGGGTGAGCAAGTAAAATAAGCCCAGTGTAACAACTATAATCGGTAATGTGCATAAATAAAAAGAGAGAAGCGCTCAACCTCGGAACGAACAATAGCATAATACCTTGTTCTATGGCTAGTTACCACCCAAGAAGCAGCCTCTTTTTGCTAAACATGTGCCTTTCACAGAGAAGAACTTTCCTGAAGCATATCAGTCTGATCCTGACTTAAGAGTACAGTCCAGCCCCTAAATACCAGGCAATCCCTCTCTGAACAAGAGAAACAGTAAAAACCCAGACGTACGTTTCAGCCTATTGTGGGCCTCATCAGTGAGGTGCAGCCATATCCCTCTAGGCACACTGAGCAACGGGTCCATGTCTGGATTCCCGTATCATACTTAGTGAGACTTCCCTAAGAGTCATAATTTGCATAAATAAAAAGAGAGAAGCGCTCAACCTGGGAAGAAACAATAGCATAATAGCTTGTTCTATGGCTAGTTACCACCCAAGAAGCAGCCTCTTTTTGCTCAACATGTGCCGTTCACAGTTTAAGAACTTTCCTGTAGCTGTTTCTCTTGTTCAGAGAGGGATTGCCTGGTATTTCGGGGCTGGACTGTACTGTTAAGTCAGGATCAGACTGATGTGCTACAGTAAAGTTTTTCTCTGTGAAAGGCACATGTTGAGCAAAAAGAGGCTGCTTCTTAGGTGGTAACTAGCCATAGAACAAGCTATTTTGCTATTGTTCGTTCCCAGGTTGAGCGCTTCTCTCTTTTAATTTATAATCAGCAATGTGTTGGTGCCATTATTTGCTTTGACTATTTTATAGAGACAATGGACAAGGTAGGACGAAGAGAAGCAGCAGGTGCCCACCAGTCACCCAACGGAGAATGTGCAAGAGAGATTTGCTAAATAGGAAATCTATACTGACCCTCTATAAATGGTGCATATAATATGCAGCTTTATGGCAAAAGTCACAAAGGAAATATAAACATAATTTAGTTTGTGCTGCCTTGTGTTTCCATGTACTTGGGATTCACTTTCACAGCAACCATGCCTCAGGTATCATCTCATCTTTGCAGTTAACTTGATTTGATCAAATGCTGTAATTTTTTTAAATATTTTTATCCAACAATAGCCTACTCAAGAGGAGCAAGCCAAGGTGAATCTGTTCCCATCTAAACAATCTACTGGATGAGAACATTATAAATTGAAACCTATACCTCCAATTTTGGATGAATCTAAAGATGCTGCATGTTTGGGGACCGAATATCTTTATCTCTATGAATGAATAAATCCCCTCTTGTTCACTTGCACCCTGCATGCTAGTCAAGTTTAAAGATTGTAGAACATGGACATTTTTTCTCTCTCATATTTTGTATATTTTAGTTTAAAGGGACAGTCAATTCAAAATTAAACTTTCATGATTCAGATAGGGCATGTCATTTTAAACAACTTTCCAATTTACTTTTATCATTAAATTTGCTTTGTTCTCTTGGTATTCTTTGTTGAAAGCTAAACCTAGGTAGGCTCATTTGCTAATTTTTATGCCCTTGAAGGCAGCCTCTTATCTCAGTGCATTATGAAAAATTTTCACAGCTAGCCAGCGCTAGTTAATGTGGGCCATATAGATAACATTGTGCTCATTCCCGTGGAGTTACTTATGAGTCAGCACTAATTGGCTAAAATACAAGTCTGTCAAAAGAACTGAAGAAAGGGGGCAGTCTCCAGAGGCTTAGATACAAAGTAATCAAAGAGGTAAGTAGTATAATAATATAACCATGTTGGTTATGCAAAACTGGGGAATGGGTAATAAATGGATTATCTATCTTTTTAAACAATAACATTTATGGAGTAGACTGTCCCTTTAGCTAAAATTTTGACAAATACTACAAATAGAAATATTAAAATTTAAATGTGTTAACAATGAAAGTATACTAAAACACGGTTTGTTTATTTATATGTTAAAAATATTAATAGAGAACATCAGCTAGATTACAAGTTTTACGGTATGCTGCGGTACAGCTATACCGCTGAAAAATTGGCCATTGTGCATGGAATGGCAGGTTTCCCGTATTACAAGTCGTGGCGATATAGCTATCCCGCAAGCATTTTAACCTGTAACTCAAAAATCCATTCCGCATTCAAAAAATGACGTTTGAGTGCAGGATTTTCCATTACGCCATATTACAGGTTGTGCGGTCCTGCTAAAATGCTTGTGTTACAGCCTATACCGACATGATCCATTCCGCAATCTGAGACCAGTAGTTATGGCTTTTGCAAAACAAAAATGTTTCACAAAATTCATAACTGAAATGTTACAAAGTACACTAACACCCATAAACTACCTATTAACCCCTAAACCACTACCCTCCCGCATCGCAAATACTATAATAAACCTATTAACCCCTAATCCACCGCCTACCCATATCGCGACTATTAAATAAACATATTAACCCCTAATCCGCCGCCCACCCACATCGCCAACACTATAATAAAGTATTAACCCCTAAACTACCAGCCCCCCGCATCACAACTAATAAACTAAACCTATTAACCCCTAAACCGCTGGCCCCCACATCACAAAACACTAAATTAAACTATTGACCCCTAAACCTAACACCTCCCTAACTTTAAATTAAAAGTACAATATAACTATCTTACAATAAATAAAAAACTTACCTGTGAAATAAAAAAAAACTAAGATTAAACTATACTACATAATATACTACAAATATACTACAAATTAAAAATCCTAAATTACATGATTAAAAAACCTAACTCTACGAAAAAAATTTAAAAAATCTAACATTACGAAAAAACATAATTTATGTAAGAATTTACCTGATAAATTCATTTCTTTCATATTGGCAAGAGTCCATGAGCTAGTGACGTATGGGATATACATTCCTACCAGGAGGGGAAAAGTTTCCCAAACCTCAAAATGCCTATAAATACACCCCCCACCACACCCACAATTCAGTTTAACAAATAGCCAAGAAGCGGGGTGATAAGAAAGGAGCGAAAGCATCAACAAGGAATTGGAATAATTGTGCTTTATACAAAAAAATCATACCACCACAAAAGGGTGGGCCTCATGGGCTCTTGACAATATGAAAGAAATGAATTTATCAGGTAAATTCTTACATAAATTATGTTTTCTTTCATGTAATTGGCAAGAGTCCATGAGCTAGTGACGTATGGGATAGCAAATACCCAAGATGTGGAACTCCACGCAAGAGTCACTAGAGAGGGAGGGATAAAAATAAAGACAGCCAATTCCGCTGAAAAAAAGAATCCACAACCCAAAGCAAAAGTTTTAATCTTTATAATGAAAAAAACAGAAATTATAAGCAGAAGAATCAAACTGAAACAGCTGCCTGAAGTACTTTTCTACCAAAAACTGCTTCTGAAGAAAAGAAAACATCAAAATGGTAGAATTTAGTAAAAGTATGCAAAGAAGACCAAGTTGCTGCTTTGCAAATCTGATCAACAGAAGCTTCATTCTTAAAAACCCGGGAAGTAGAGACTGACCTAGTAGAATGAGCCGTAATCCTCTGAGGTGGGGATTTACCCGACTCCAAATAAGCATGATGAATCAAAAGCTTTAACCAAGACACCAAAGAAATGGCAGAAGCCTTCTGACCTTTCCTAGAACCAGAAAAGATAACAAATAGACTAGAAATCTTTCTGAAATCTTTAGTAGCTTCAACATAATATTTCAAAGCTCTTACCACATACAAATAATGTAAAGATCTTTCCAAAGAATTCTTAGGATTAGGACACAATGAAGGGACAACAATTTCTCTACTAATGTTTTTGGAATTCACAACTTTAGATAAAAATTTAAATGAAGTCTGCAAAACCGCCTTATCCTGATGAAAAATCAGAAAAGGAGACTCACAAGAAAGAGCAGATAATTCAGAAACTCTTCTAGCAGAAGAGATGGCCAAAAGGAACAATACTTTCCAAGAAAGTAATTTAATGTCCAGAGAATGCATAGGCTCAAACGGAGGAGCCTGTAAAGCCCTCAAAACCAAATTAGGACTCCAAGGAGGAGAAATTGGCTTAATGACAGGCTTGATACGAACCAAAGCCTGTACAAAACAATGGATATCAGGAAGATTATCAATTTTTCTGTGAAACAGAACAGAAAGAGCAGAGATTTGTCCTTTCAAGGAACTTGCAGACAAACCCTTATCCAAACCATCCTGAAGAAACTGTAAAATTCTAGGAATTCTAAAAGAATGCCAAGAGAATTTATGAGAAGAACACCATGAAATGTAAGTCTTCCAAACTCGGTAATAAATCTTTCTAGACACAGATTTGCGAGCCTGCAACATAGTATTAATCACTGAGTCAGAGAAACCTCTATGACTAAGCACTAGGCGCTCAATCTCCATACCTTCAAATTTAATGATTTGAGATCCTGATGGAAAAATGGACCTTGAGATAAAAGGTCTGGCCTTAACGGAAGTGGCCAAGGTTGGCAACTGGACATCCGAACAAGATCCGCATACCAAAACCTGTGTGGCCATGCTGGAGCCACCAGCAGTACAAATGAACGTTCCATTATGATTTTGGAAATCACTCTTGGAAGAACTAGAGGCAGATAGACATAAGCAGGTTGATAATTCCAAGGAAGTGACAACGCATCCACTGCTTCCGCCTGAGGATCCCTGGACAGATACCTGGGAAGTTTTCTGTTTAGATGAGAAGCCATCAGATATATTTCTGGAAGCCCCCACATCTGAACAATCTGAAGAAACACATCTGGCTGAAGAGACCATTCTCCCGGATGTAAAGTCTGGCGACTGAGATAATCCGCTTCCCAATTGTCTATACCTGGGATATGGACCACAGAGATTAGACAGGAGCTGGATTCTGCCCATGCAAGTATCCGAGATACTTCTTTCATAGCTTGAGGACTGTGAGTCCCACCTTGATGATTGACATACGCCACGTTGTGACATTGTCTGTCTGAAAACAAATAAACGGTTTTCTCTTCAGAAGAGGCCAAAACTGAAGAGCTCTGAGAATCACACGGGGTTCCAAAATATTGATTGGTAATCTCGCCTCTTGAGATTTCCAAACCCCCTGCACTGTCAGAGATCCCCAGACAGCTCCCCAACCTGAAAGACTTGCATCTGTTGTAATCACAGTCCAGGTTGGACGAACAAAAGAGGCCCCCTGAACTAAACGATGGTGATCTAACCACCAAGTCAGAGATAGTCGAATATTGGGATTTAAGGATATTAATTGTGATATCTTTGTATAATCCCTGCACCATTGGCTCAGCATACAAAGCTGAAGAGGTCTCATGTGAAAACGAGCAAAGAGGATCGCGTCCGATGCTGCAGTCATGAGACCTAAAACCTCCATGCACATAGCTACTGAAGGGAATGACTGAGACTGAAGGTTCCGACAGGCTGAAACCAATTTCAGACGTCTTTTGTCTGTTAGAGACAAAGTCATGGATACTGAATCTATTTGGAATCCTAAAAAGGTTACCCTTGTCTGAGGAATCAAGCAAATTTTTGGTAAATTGATCCTCCAACCATGTCTTTGAAGAAACAACACTAGTTGATTCGTGTGAGTTTCTGCAGAATGTAAAACTGAGCAAGTTCCAAGATATCGTCCAAATAAGGAAACACCGCAATACCCCGCTCTCTGATTACAGAGAGTAGGGCACCGAGAACCTTTGAAAAGATCCTTGGAGCTGTTGCTAGGCCAGAAGGAAGAGCAACAAATTGGTAATGCTTGTCTAGAAAAGAGAATCTCAGGAACTGATAGTGATCTGGATGAATCGGAATATTAAGATATGCATCCTGTAAGTGTATTGTGGACATATAATGCCCTTGCTGAACAAAAGGCAGAATAGTCCTTATAGTCACCATTTTGAATGTTGGTATTCTTACATAACGATTCAAAATTTTTAGATCCAGAACTGGTCTGAAAGAATTCTCTTTCTTTGGAACAATGAACAGATTTGAATAAAAACCCAAACCCATTCCGGAAAGGGAACTGGCACAATTACCCCGGATAACTCCAGGTCTGAAACACACTTCAGGAAAGGTTCATTGGAATGCGTGAGAGAAAGAAACTTCTCACAGGCGGTCTTACCTTGAAACCTATTCTGTACCCTTGAGAAACAATGTTCTGGATCCAATGATTTTGGATTGAATTGATCCAAACATCTTTGTAAAATCTTAGTCTGCCCCCTACCAGCTGCGCTGGAATGAGCGCCGCACCTTCATGCGGACTGATTTTGATTTTCTAAAAGGCTTGGATTTATTCCAGACTGGAGAAGGCTTCCAATTGTAAACAGTTCCTTTAGGGGAAGGGTCAGGTTTCTGTTCCTTATTCCGACGAAAGGAACGAAAACGGTTAGCAGCCCTAAATTTGCCCTTAGATTTTTTATCCTGAGGCAAAAAGGCTCCCTTCCCTCCAGTGACAGTTGAAATAATAGAATCCAACTGATAACCAAATAATTTATTACCTTGGAAAGAAAGAGATAGCAACGTTGACTTAGAAGTCATATCCGCATTTCAAGTTTTAAGCCATAAAACTCTTCTAGCTAAAATAGCTAAAGACATATACCTGACATCAATTCTAATGATATCACAAATGGCATCACAAATGAAATTGTTAGCATGTTGAATTAGCTTAACAATACTATACACATCTGGTACTTGTTGCGCTAAAGTTTCCAACCAAAAAGTTGAAGCCGCAGCAACATCAGCCAAAGAAATAGCAGGCCTAAGAAGATGACCTGAACATAAATAAGCCTTCCTTAGATAAGATTCAAGCTTCCTATCTAAAGGATCTTTAAAAGAAGTACTATCTGCCTTAGGAATAGTAGTACGCTTTGCAAGAGTAGAGATAGCCCCATCAACTTTGGGGATCTTTTCCCAAAACTCCAATCTATCAGTCGGCAAAGGGTACAGTTTCATAATTAAACCTTGAAGAAGGAGTAAATGAAGTACCCAGACTATTTCATTCCCTAGAAATTACATCTGAAATAGCATCAGGAACTGGAAAAACCTCTGGAATAACTAGATGAGGTTTAAAAACCAAATTTAAACGTTTACTGGTTTTAATATCAAGAGGACTAGTCTCCTCCATATCCAATGCAATCAACACCTCTTTTAATAAAATACGAATATACTCCATTTTAAGTAAATATGAAGTTTTGTCAGTGTCAATATCTGAGGCAGAATCTTCTGAACCAGATAGATCCTCATTAGAGATAGATAAATCAGAATGTTGTCGGTCATTTAAAAATTCATTGAATTTATGAGAAGTTTTAAATGACCTTTTACGTTTATTAGAAGGTGGTATAACAGACAGGGCCTTCTGAATAGAATTAGAAACAAATTCTCTCACATTAACAGGAATATCCTGAACATTAGATGTTGAAGGAACAACAACAGGTAATGGATTACTACTAATGGAAATATTGTCTACTTTTTAAAGTTTATCATGACAACTAACACAAACTACAGACGGAGGAACAGTTACCACAAGTTTACAACAAATGCACTTAGCTTTGGTAGAACCGACATCAGGCAGCAGCATTCCATAAGTAGATTCTGAGACAGGGTCAGATTGAGACATCTTGCAATATGTAATAGAAAAAAACAACATATAAAGCAAAATTATCAATTTCCTTATATGACAGTTTCAGGAATGGAAAAAAATGCAAACAGAATAAGCCTCTGCAAACCAGAAGCAAAAAGAAATAATGACTTAAATAATGTCAAAAATCTGGCGCCAAGTATGACGCCCACAACTGACAAATATTTTTTGGCGCCAAAAACGTCTGCAACAAACACGAGCGTCATAGATGACGCAACTACGTGAAAACTCTCGGCGCCAACTAAGACGCCGGAAATGACGTCATAACGTCAACAAACGTAAATCTTGCACCAAAAAAAGTCTCGCGCCAAAAAATGACGCAATAAATTATAGCATTACCCGCTCCCGCGAGCCTAACAGCCCGCAATTTAGAAAAGAAAGTCAATTTGAAAAATTTCAGGTAAGAAATAATTTTTTCATATGCATTTCCCAAAAATGAAACTGACAGTCTGTAAGAAGGAAATATACTGATTAACTTGAATCATGGCAAATATAAGTACAAAACATATATTTAGAACTTTACATATAAAGTGCCAAACCATAGCTGACAGTGTCTTAAATAAAAGAAAACATACTTACCAAAAGACACTCATCTACATAAAGTAGATAGCCAAACCAGTACTGAAACGAGAATCAGTAGAGGTAATGGTACATAAGAGTATATCGTCGATCTGAAAAGGGAGGTAGGAGATGAATCTCTACGACCGATAACAGAGAACCTATGAATTAGATCCCCGTTAGGATGACCATTGCATTCAATAGGTGATACTCCCTTCACAACCCTCTGACATTCACTGTACTCTGAGAGGAACCGGGCTTCAGCATGCTGAGAAGCGCATATCAACGTAGAAATCTAGCACAAACTTACTTCACCACCTCCATAGGAGGCAAAGTTTGTAAAAACTGAATTGTGGGTGTGGTGGGGGTGTATTTATAGGCATTTTGAGGTTTGGGAAACTTTGCCCCTCCTGTTAGGAATGTATATCCCATACGTCACTAGCTCATGGACTCTTGCCAATTACATGAAAGAAATAAAAAAAAACACTAAGATTTCAAAAAATAAACAAATAAATTATCCAAAATAATAAAATGTATACTTTACCTAATAGCCCTATAAAAACAAAAAAGCCACCCCAAAATAAAAACACCCCCTAACCTAACAATAAACTACCAATAGCCCTTAAAAGGGCCTTTTGTAGGGCATTGCCCTAAGTTAAACAGCTCTTTTACCTAAACAATTACAAAGTCCCCCTAATAGTAAACCCCCCACCAAGCCAACCCCCAAAATAAAAAAAAACCTAAGTCTAAAAAAAGGGGCATTTGTATGTTCATTGTCCTTAAAAGGGCATTCAGCTCTTTTACTGCCCATCCCTAATCTAAAAAAAAACTAACACTAACCCCAGAAAATCTACTCACAGTTCCTGAAATCTGGACATCCATCTTCATCCAGGCGGTGAGAAGTCTTCATCCAGGTGGCGACATCTACATCCATTGTGGGGGCATCTTCTATCTTAACCCAGGTGGCGCCCAGCTGTGGCGGCGTGTAGCATCATCGCCGGCGGCGTGGACATCCAGCTTGGAGGATCCTTTTCATACGATCACTGCCGTACACTGAAGCTTGAATGCAAGATACCCATTTAAAAATGTAGTACCTTGTATTTCTATTGGCTGACATTTTCAAATCAGCCAATAGGATTTTAGTAGCTCTCATCCTATTGGCTGAGATATCTAACCCTCTCTCCCCACTGATGTCTATGGGGAAAAGCCTGCACAAGCACGTCAAGTCAGGCCTTGGGTTTTGTGTGGTATGGAGCTTAACGCACCATACCGCACAACAAGAGAAGGTTTTTCAGTAACTCGTAATGGCAGCGCTAGTTATTTACGCACCTGGTATAACGCACAACTTGTAATCTTGCTAATAAAAATTTCGTAGTGCTGCGTTTACATACCATTAGCAAAGAAAACATTGTTTGTCCCACATTAAATCCATGTCTCCAGTTGTGATATGTAATGTTACGATATCCTTTTCTCACCGTATACATCCATCTTGTTAGGACCTAGTACAAAAAAAGGGTACTTTATCATTGTGAAAATTTCTAATATTATGTAAAACTGCTTATAACTGATAAACATAGAGGTTAATGCAAAGCTTGGTGTATTTGTTGTCCAAGCATTTTGTCAACGTCTAGACATTAATAAAATATTTTTTAGACTGGTGAGGTTAGGCACAAGGCATGTTAATAGTTTTCCAATAGTCACAATTAGATGTTAATGTAGTGATGGGATCTGTATGGTAAAGGGATAATTCCATGGTAATGGAGAAAATCAGTTAGAGTTAATATCAAGAATGATGTATGCAAGTGATCTGAGGATCAGATGATCATCATAAAAAAAAACTAATGCCTATATATGTACTTTTTGTGGTAAGGTCACATGATCTTTAATGGGTAGTCATAATGACCAAGTCTTAGGAATCGCTCTTATTTAGAGAGAAAAAAACGTGTACCTATGTGTGCATTAGTCCCTGTTAAAACAAAACAATATGGCTTGATGGTGTATTTTTATTTTATTTTTGTTTTAAATAAGTGACTGACAGATTTATTTTAAAAAAGTCATGTCAGGTAACCTGTTAAGTGACAACCTGATGGTGAGTATTGGGATCACAATGGCAAAGAAGATATTTAACCACTAGCTTGTTCATCAGAGATAAGATGTACCAGACAGGAGAAAAATATAATGGCAAAATTAATCCCAGTAGACCTCTTTGATACATCCCATTTTTGGAGAATAGTTTACAGTAGTATAAATTATTTTCATGTAGCACCAATGATTGTCTGACAATTTTGTTTTGCACCACCTCTTTTTGTCCTTTTTTTATTATTACACTCTTACAAAACCTCATTTTATCAATCGAACTGTGATACACGTTTTTGGTTTTAATTTGTTATATACATAAACAAACATATTTTTCATTGATAACATAGTATCATAGTAGATAAGGTTGAAAAAAGACTGAAGTCCAATGAGTTCAACCTATACAAATTCTTGAATCTAACATTTGTAAAAGCTTGAATATGAAAAGAAGAGAATTTAACCAATAAATCTTTACCTCTGCTGGCACTTTAAACTTCTCAACCACATTGAGTTCAAAAAACATTTTTATTCCACTTCTGATAAGTTCGTGTTCTGTCACAGGCAGGTCATTAAAGTGGAATTCATACAATTCGAATACCGTGGGATCTGGCAGTTCCTCTTTCTGGAGAAAAATTAAGATTTAAATATATTATCAAATATATTCTTTTCCATCACATATATTATTTTACATTTTATTCTTTTTGCACAGAGTAATAAAAAAGGATCCATATTCGTTTCAAGTTTATAGGGTAAGTACTGGCATATTTAGTTTTATATATTTAGTTTTAAAATGACCTGCTAGATAGCTCATGGTTAAGGCAAACATGAGAAATAAAAAAGTCACTTGTTTTATTTAAAATAATGAAATATGGTAAAAGCCAAACCTCTGCTACTCCCACTGCCGAAATAAACATGCACACAAGACCCATATAATTTAGATTCTGACACTTAAAATCCACTTCTACCTTCTTACCAACAGAATATAATGCATGCAAAGCTTGTGCTTAAATTTATAAGGACATCAGAGATATATCTGCCATAAATCTAGCTCACCTAGACTTGCAATACTCATACTGTGAATATCAGAAAAATATTAACCAGCCAATACGAAAGAATTTGGGTGTTTGATTGTCATTTGTTACTCTCCTGAAAAGCTTAATCCATAAAATACACAAAATTAATCAATTTGCACCCATTCTGTGTTAATGTTCAATTACATTTTGTTTAATACCCAAAAGGCCTCGATTTATCAGGCTACGGCGGACAGGGGGGGACATTTGCGCCCCTGTCCGCCGCAGCTCGCCTCTGGCAGACGGAATTCCGCTGGTGGAATTCAGCATTGCACAAGAATGATATTTTGCACTCTTGTGCAACGCCGAGCTGTCAATCTCCCTGGTTGGACAAGACCGGGGAGATTGACATTTTCCACCTAAGAGGTGGAGAAGAGTTAGGGAAGCAGTGATCTGATGACCACTGCTTGCTAAATATGGACTGTAGGTTCTCTTGTGAGAACTTGCAATCGTAGGCAGGCGAAGCCTTTGATAATTCGACCCCATAAACACTATAAATCATGTTCTCCATTCCAGGTGAGCGCCCTTGTAAAGTGTATTGCAATTGTTTCCACGGAGTTCCCAACCATATATAACCATATTGTGAGATTGTAACTGTTTGGGAGCTCTGTCGGCAAGAATAAACTTGGTTGTTTATATCTCCCAACATGTAATTGATGCCTTGTGGGGATGGAGGTCTTGGCTTAGTAAGGGAGACTTGTGGGAAGAGCTGCAAGTGTTTGTAGGTTGGGCCAAAACAGACAGAGGCGAAGTTGGAAATTGGTGGATAGGGTTAAGTGGGTCACTTCCTGGTTTCACTTTGGAAACAGACTTTTCTAGTAAAGGTAAAGCTGAAAGAAGGAAAAAAGGGTTGAGCTCCCAATCCATGACAATCCCACAATATGTGTGATAGTTCCGAGCTCTGGATGGCCATTGTAATTGTATATATCATTTCACATGTTAAACCTTTAAATTTAAAGAGTAGTCGTATCTATCAAATGAGACATCCCATAAACCTTCAACAAGCTGGTTGAAAAATGTAATGTTTTATAGGGAGAAAGAGGGTTGTGGCGAACGGATTATCTATTGGTCGGGTGTATATATATATATATAGTTTTAAATAATTTTTAAAATATATAATATGTATGCAAATATTTTGCAATACAAAGTTTTCTGAAGCATATGTAAAACATAATTTAGGTGCAATATCATAATTTAGTCAGTGTCACAATGGCTGAGAACTTAAAGGGACAGTCTCAATACCTATTATGAACCCCTAATCTGATGCCCCAACATCGCCGAACCCTACATTATTTTTAATAACCCCTAATCTGCTGCCCCCAATGTCGCCGCAACTTAACTACATTTATTAACCCCTAATCTGCCGCCCACAACGTCGCCGCCACTATAATAAAGTTATTAACCCCTAAACCTAAGTCTAACCCTAAACCTAACCCCCCCTAACTGAAATATAATTTTAATAAATCTAAATAAAATTACTATCATTAACTAAATTATTCCTATTTAAACTAAATACTTACCTGTAAAATAAACCCTAAGCTAGCTACAATGTAACTAATAGTTACATTGTAGCTAGCTTAGGGTTTATTTTTATTTTACAGGCAAGTTTGTATTTATTTCAACTAGGTACAATAGTTATTTAATAGTTATTAACTATTTAATATCTACCTAGTTAAAATAAATACAAATTTACCTGTAAAATAAAACCTAACCTATGTTACAATTACACCTAACACTACACTATAATTATAAATTAATTACCTAAACTAAATACAATTAATTACAATTTAAATGAATTATCTAAAGTACGAAAAAACCCCACTAAATTACAGAAAATAATAAAATAAGTACAAGAATTTTAAACTGATTACACCTACTCTAATCCCCCTAACAAAATAAAAAGCCTCCCAAAATAAAAATGCCCTACCCTACACTAAATTACAAATAGCCCTTAAAAGGGCCTTTTGCGGGGCATTGCCCCAAAGTAATCAGCTCTTTTACCTGTAAAAAAAAAAAGTACAAATACCCCCCCAACATTAAAACCCACCACCCACACAACCAACCCTACTCTAAAACCCACCCAATCCCCCCTTAAAAAAACTAACACTAACCCCTTGAAGATCACCCTACCTTGAGAAGTCTTCACCCAACCGGGCCGAAGTCCTCCACGAAGCTGGCAGAAGTGGTCCTCCAGACGGGCAGAAGTGGTCCTCCAGATGGGCAGAAGAGGTCCTCCAGACGGGCAGAAGTCTTCATCCAGGCGGCATCTTCTCGGAATTAAGGTAGAAAAAATCCTATTGGCTGATGCAATCAGCCAATATAGATGAAGATAGAAGATGACGCCTGGATGAAGACTTCTGCCCGTCTGGAGGACCTCTTCTGCCCATCTGGAGGACCACCTCTGCCCGTCTGGAGGACCACTTCTGCCGGCTTCGTGGAGGACTTCGGCCCGGTTGGGTGAAGACTTCTCAAGGTAGGGTGATCTTCAAGGGGTTAGTGTTAGGTTTTTTTAAGGGGATATTGGGTGGGTTTTAGAGTAGGGTTGGTTGTGTGGGTGGTGGGTTTTAATGTTGGGGGCGTTGTAATTTTTTTTTACAGGTAAAAGAGCTGATTAATTTGGGGCAATGCCCTGCAAAAGACCCTTTTAAGGGCTATTTGAAATTTAGTGTAGGGTAGGGCTTTTTTTATTTTGGGGGGCTTTTTTATTTTGTTAGGGGGATTAAAGTTGGTGTAATTAGTTTAAAATTCTTGTAATTATTTTATTATTTTCTGTAATTTAGTGGGGGGGGTCCGTACTTTAGATAATTTATTTAAATTGTAATTAATTGTATTTAGTTTAGGTAATTAATTTAATTAAAGTGTAGTGTTAGGTGTAATTGTAACATAGGTTAGGTTTTATTTTACAGGTAAATTTGTCTTTATTTTAACTAGGTAGTTATTAAATAGTTAATAAATATTTAATAACTATTGTACCTAGTTAAAATAAATACAAAGTTGCCTGTAAAATAAAAACAATGTAACTATTAGTTATATTGTAGCTATGTTATGGTTTATTTTACAGGTAAGTATTTAGTTTTAAATAGGAATAATTTAGTTAATGATAGTAATTTTATTTAGATTTATTAAAATTATATTTCAGTTGGGGGGGTTAGGTTTAGGGTTAGACTTAGGTTTAGGGGTTAATACATTTACTATAGTGGCAGCGACGTTGGGTGCGGCAGATTAGGGGTTAATAAATGTAGGTAGGTGGCGGCAATGTCAGGGCAGGCAGATTATGGATTAATAATATTTAACTAGTGTTTGTGATGCGGGAGTGCGGCAGTTTAGGGGTTAATATGTTTATTATAGTGGCGGCGATGTCTGGTTCGGCAGATTAGGGGTTAAATATTTATTTTAGTGTTTGCAATGTGGGGGGGGCTCGGTTTAGGGGTTAATAGGTAGTTTATGGGTGTTAGTGTACTTGTTAGCACTTTAGTTAGGAGTTTTATGTTACAGCGTTGTAATGTAAAACTCTTAACTACTGACTTTTAAATGCGGTATCAGTCTTGACAGGAGAGGCTGTACCGCTCACTTTTGGTCAGACTCGTAATACCGGCGTTATGCAAGTCCCATTGAAAATATAGGATACGCAATTGACGTAAGTGGATTTGCGGTATTTCCAAGTCTGGCCAAAAAGTGAGCGGTGAGCCTGTCATTTCAAGACTCGTAATACCAGCGGGCGTTAAAAAGCAGCGTTGGTACCTCTCAACGCTGCTTTTTAACCCTAACGCACAACTCGTAATCTAGCCGATTGTTTGTTAGCTACCGAAAATGGCCGCCAAACTCTACCCACAGCTTTCTTCTTGTCCAGTTAGCTGTTTACTTGTATGACAATTTAGCAGTGCACGTTTAAAAAATTTAGCTATTTAATATTCCACATGCACAAATACACGTGTATGAGTAGGAAAATGCATTTAAGATTAAATCGTGATTGGAGAAACTTAACATACCAAAATATAAACGCAATAGGTGGGCGGAGCTTGGCAGAGATTTTCGGCTCCTAACAAACAATTAATATTTAAATGTTTCATGTACTTCTTACAAGCTTATAGATGTGGGACCAGTTGCAGGATGCCTCTTTGGTATATAAAAATAAGTAATCAAAATTATTTATTGGGTCTAGACTGTACCTTGTCACAAGATGATATCCATTAAGGATAAAAAAAAATTCTCTTCAGTGTTACAAATCTCACAAATGCCAGTTTTATTGTAGCATATTCCTAGTATGACTCTATAAAATAACATGAAGAATTAAAACTTTCACTGGAAATCGCTTTAAGTAATCTTAGTGAATATTACACATGCCACATCTTCTAATCCAGCAGGCTGAGCAGAGAAGGCTTCTGCATTATTGCTTTGGTGGAAGTCTACCATAATTTATAAAGACAAACGCTACTTTGTATTGCAGATAATTTTTACACAGATGGTCACATGGTTACCATACCAAAAATGTTCCATTTTCACTAAGTTTACATCAGTCATATGGAATATTCTTGCTAGCCTCAAACTAGAAAGGAATGGCAACCCACAAAGCAGATATGACTCAAGATGTCTCACTTTGAATCTCGTATACCACTGACCATTCTGAATTTTAGATGCTTGCACCCAACATTATTAAAAGCTTGTTGTTTAAAGTAAATTCTGTTAAAATTGGAATTCACCTTATAATCACATCTATCTGCAAATACTGTATAGTTTATTGTTTTTTCTTAAATGCGCTAACATATTTTCAGACCATTTTGCAAACTTGAAAGGCAAGGTAAACCAGGCTGATGTCTCAGACTTGGAGAATTCAGAGATAGACGCCTGATCAGCATATAATAATGCACAACATCCTCTTTAACAATATTTAATTACTTTTTTTCATGGTCAAAGCTTGATTCCAAAAACATCAGGATAATGATCTAAAAATAAACAAGGTTGAGGCCTTGAAAAGTTTGTTGTAACTTGAGTGATTTATTAAACAGGCAATGCGTCATGTTGCGTCTTGTTTCTAAGCAACATTACTGCTATGCCATTTTGTTTTCCACTTTGCAACACTTTTCAACTCTGTGTCAATATTTGGTTGCCACATGGTGCCATTTTTGTTGAGGATCATCATGTTACTTTTCAAGTCATCCTTGGCGCACATCTTTTCCCGTGGTTGTCGCTAATTTAATTATGCGACTAGCATTATTATTTTCCCATTTGAATTACATTCTTGGGTGCACAAGTACATTTTGTATCTCCTCATGTTTGATCATTGTCTTGTTTTAATGACCATTCTTTTGTACTCTTCGGTTGTACTTAATCTGCTAATCTATTTTTTTTTTTACCTTTACCTGAATTTTACTTGGATACTGATTTGGTACTTCTTCTGCCTGCAAGTTGCCAACCTTTTGCCTGATCTGACCACACCTGACACCTGTCAGACTTGGTAGTCACGTCCTGCATCTTATCCAGGGAGTTGAGATGTGGATTTGAGTGTTTCTTGAGTCACTTCTCAGTCACTGGATCCTTACCTGGACAGACACTTAAAGGTACATGAAACCCCAAAATTTTCATTCATGATTCAGATAGAGAATACAATTTTAAACAACTTTCTAATTTACTTCTATTATCTAATCTGTTTCATTCTCTTGGTATAATTTGTTCAAGGAGCAGCAATGCACTACTAGTTTCTAACTGAACACTTGGGTGAGCCAATCACATTCAATATATATATGCAGCCACCAATCAACAGCTAGAACCTAGTTTCTCTGCTGCTCATGAACTTGCCTAGATAAACCTTTTAGCAAATTAAAACAAGAGAAGGAAGCAAATTAAATAATAGAAGTGAATTGTAAAGTTGTTTAAAATTGTATTCTCTATCTGAATCATGAAAGAACATTTTTGGGTTTCATGTCCCTTTAACTTCTGTTTGAGTGCGACAACAGTGTTTACATACTCAAAAATCTATACACTAGCGTGTTGTTCAGGTATATTTCAAACTGCAAGTTTTATTAAACAAAAAAACATTTTCAAGGCCACAACCACATTTTCTGCTATCGCCTAGTAATTTTTTTTATTGTGCCCATGCAGAAAGCATATTTGTGGATGATTTTATTTTTACTTTTCACTAATTACTCAATTGTAAATCCACACATGGAAACAACATTTAAAATATCTGGGGCAAGATTACATATGCAGCGTCGCCCGCAAAAGCCAGCGACACCGGTTTTTACGCGGTTTTGATATCACATATACGGCACCGCATATAAATGCAGCGCGTATATTTCACCTGTAGCCCGCAATTTTTACACCCAAATCGGTATAACATATTCAGTGCAAGGACTTACGCGTCAAAAATGGAGAAATTTTACTCCATTTTCACCTCGCCACACATAGGCAGGAGCAGCAAGCATTACACTGAAAATGTGAGCACCGTAACTCCTGTAACTGCCTGAAAATATTAACTAACACTTAACGCATGCGCAATATCTATCTACCTGTCAACCGCCAACCCCCACCGCAATAACTAATAAAATATATTAACCCCTAATCCACCATTAACCCACATTGCAATAAACGTAATAAATGTATTAACCCCTAATCCACCATTAACCCACATCGCAATAAGACTAATAAATGTATTAACCCCTAATCCGCCATTAACCCACATCACAATAAACCTAATAAAACTATTAACCCCTAATCTGCCATTAACCCACAATGCAATAAAGCTAATAAAACTATTAACCCCTAATACGGCATTAACCCACAACACAATAAACCTAATAAAACTATTAACCCCTAATCCGCCATTAACCCACATCACAATAAACCTAATAAACCTATTAACCCCTAATCCGCCAGGGGTGAATGGCGGATTAGGGGTTAATACATTTATTAGGTAGTTTGCGATGTTGGGGTTGACAGATTTAGGGGGTTAATACATGTATTAGTTCCGATATGAGGGTGATGGCGGATATAGGGGTTTTGACGTGTTGGGTTTATTTTTGGGAGGCGTGTTAGACTTTTACGGGAGATTTAACTTTCTCTTTTTTTTCTTAGGTGCCGGCAGTTTCTAACGTGCAGCAAGTCACTGGCGACTCCAGAAATTTGTATTTATGCACATTTCTGGACATCGCTAGTTTATCTGACTTACGGCACTTTATGAACTGCCGGCGCGTTATTTTGTGATTCCCCGATGTGCAAGGGGAAATTACGGGCGACGCGGGTTTCAGCAGTTACGCTAAAGCCTGCGCCGCATATGTAATCTCGCCCCTAATACATAGGTTTATGTGATTAAATTATTTCTGATTTGTATGAAGTTATTTGATAATTCTTTAAGGGAAACAAATGGCTTCTAATTGCATAAAGTGGCTTGTAAACATCATGCCAGTGAAGCCATCTCGTTAGGATATTGCAAATAATTAAAGGGACAGCTCAAAAAGTAGAGAAAAAGTGAACACTGCCTTGTTTTTCTTTGCAAGGTGGAGCCATATTAGAATATACCATTAACCATCACCAGTGTCTTCTAAATGGTATATATTGTATATTGTTTAAGACTATGGCCCACTCAAGGTAGTGAGAGAGGGATCCCAGCTTACCATATGGCTTTTAATTGTCTAAACCAGAAAATAATTCTAGGAGCACTAAAGTGCTCTAACCAAAGAACATCTCAACTGGTGAACATGAAGATTAACATAAAACATTTTTTAGAACATTTGCTTACCAAAATCTTTATAAGCTGATTCTCCTCACATTCTTCAACATCTTTGTTCAACTTTTCTTTAGTTTTCTAAGAATAAAAAAAAGATGCATTTTATGGTTTAGACAGTGAATGCGCAAATAAAAGAATTTTATAGACTTTCAAGCATAATATAAATAGAAAGGGATATAGAGTTTAATGTTCGGATACATTTAATGAGGAAACCTCAGAGGTTCAAAATCCTGTCACCAACCTATTTCCTGTAATTGGGTTTAAAAAAAAGGTATAACAAAGTAACATTTTACATTTGCTTTTATTTATATCTACTGATAGAATTTTAAACAATCCTGATTGGCAAACCATGTCAACCAATCAAGATTGTCAATGGGCAGTCAAAATTTAGTCTGTCCAATTTTGTTATTCGTTAAAGGGCCACTAAACCCAAAATATTTCTTTCATGATTCAGATAGAGAATACAAATTTAAACAACATTACAATATACTTCTATTATTTATTTTGCTTCATTTTTTAGATATCCTTAGTTGAAGAAAAAGCAATGCACATGGGTGAGCCAATCACACGAGACTTCTATGTGCAGCAACCAATCAGCAGCTACTGAGCATATCTAGATATGCTTTTCAGAAAAGAATATCAAGAGAATAAAACAAATTAGATAATAGAAGTAAATTAGAAAGATGTTTAAAATTACATTCTCTTTCTAAATCATGAAAGAACAAAAGTGGGTTTAATGTCCCTTTAACCTCAGATTTTCCAAGTAATACTTTTTAAAAAATTAATACATAATAGATGAACCCTTTGTTAATTTGCAGCAAAACCAAAAGAACCGAAGGAAGTCTAAATTTTTACTACAGTATAATGGGGTTAGGTATTAGGGAATATTTACGTTACAGATGGTTGGAGGCTCAGGCAATTTTAAACACCTTTCCAATTTACTTCTATTATACAATTTGCTTTCTTCTTTTGGTATCCTTTATTAAAGAATACACCTAGGTAGGCTTATGGGGGCTTAGGAGAGTGTATTTGTCTTTAGCATTTTATGGCAGCAATGTTTGCAACTATATATAACATTGCTATAAACATTGTTGTAAACACTTCTGCCAGATGGCTAAAGTTGAGTGCATACTCTTGAACTCACCTAGGATTACTCTTTACAAAAAACTTCAGTTTCAGGCGAGCTCCAAAGCAGTATCTGCTGCTTAATAAATGGAGCCCAATAATTTTAAAGAATCTGGGATGGAAGAAACAGTTAACTTTTGGGACCCATGCATTAGCCTGAAACACTAGCCCTAGAAATATTTGTAACAGCCTTGCTTTGTCTCATCCATACTTATGACTATGATTATTATGGTTTCCAATGAGAAAATAATGTATTAAATGTATATAATATCTGTGTGTGTTATGTAATCATTGTCTCACTTTGTGGATTGTGTTTTAAACTGTATATATAAAAATGATAATCAAATAAAATATCTTACCAAAATGCTTTGCAGTTCAACAGGATTACATTTTAGTTGATACATCAGCATTTCTTGTGCAATGTCTTTTCTGTGTTCAAGTTTGTTCATTTTTTCATAGGTATCAGTGTTGAGAACAGACCATCCAAGAATTTGAGTGAGTGCCTAGAATTCAAATAAATATATAAATAAATAAAACTGTTTTTTTATATTATTCCTTTCATATTTAGAGATACGGTATATGTTGGTGCTCTACAAAAAATAATGTTCATAATAATTCCTTGATACAGTTTGAAGAACAGCTGCATAAGCATTTGCTTTATATTTAGTAGTTCTGATACAATTACAGTGCCTAGCAAGTATTCACCCCCTTCCATTTTCCCTATTTTGTTGCATTACAATCTAGAATTAAAATGTATTTTCATTTGTATTTCATGTAATGGGCATACACAAAATGGTACAAATTGGTAAAGTGAAATGAAGAAAATAACTTTTTTTTAAATTTAAAAAAAAAATAATAAACTGAAAAGGGGTGCGTGCATACTTATTGACCCCTTTTTCTATGAAGCCCCTAAATAAAATCTGGTGCAACCAATTACCTTCAGAAGCACCGTTTTTAGCATGAAGGAGGCAAATATCTTAGTGCCCCTGGCAGTTACCCCTGCACTGTAGCAGTCAGCCTGTATGGGCTGGTCTGGGAGCCACTGTTTCTAGTCCTCATGTAGAGAGTTTGACTCAATTACAAAATAATTAAATAATTAACAAGTGCATAATAAAAATAACAATAACACCTACTCAGAATTTCAAATAAGCTGTAGATTTTTTTTCTGTCAAATGTATTTTTTCTACCATTTTCCGGCCCCCTGTATCATGTGACAGACATCAGCCAATCACAGACTAGTATATGTATACCCTGTGAGCTTGTGCACATGCTCAGTAGGAGCTTGTTCCCCAGAAAGTGTGAATATAAAAAGACTGCGCAAAATGTGATAACGGAAGTAAATTGGTAAGTGAATCATAAAAGGTTATTTTGACTTGAGTGTTCCTTTAACAATTTATACTAATTTTGTGTGTCTGGTTATCACTACTAGGAGATTTTGGTATTTTATGTCATATTTGTTGATTATCTTTATGTAACATTCTTCCCTTAAAATTTTGTTTTCTTTTCATTATAATGGATTAAAAGCAATGTCCTTTCTTTTTACGCATTTTGCACCTAAAAAAAAAAATCTCTGGGTGCACACCCTAATGAAATGTGCTGCTCACGCCCATAATTATAAACATCTGATACAAATATAAGCAATAGGCTAGATTACATTCTAGGTATAAACTTAAAGGGACACTGAACCCCATTTTTTTCTTTCATGGTTCAGATAGAGCATGCAATTTTAAGCAACTTTCTAATTTACTCCTAATATCAAATTTTCTTCATTCTCTTGGTATGTTTATTTGAAAAGCAAGAATGTAAGTTTAGATGCCGGCCCATTTTTGGTGAACAACCTGGGTTGTTCATGCTGATTGGTGGATTAGTTTAACCAACCAATCAGCAAGTGCTGTCCATGGTACTGAACCAAAAATATATTAAATACCTTCTTTTTCAAATAAAGATAGCAAGAGAACAAAGAAAAATTGATAATAGGAGTAAATTAGAAAGTTGCTTAAAATGGCATGCTCTATCTGAATCACAAAAGAAAAAATTTGGGTTTAGTGTCCCTTTAACAATCAGTAGTGACAACAAAAATCTCCATGGATGTTTAAGTGAACCTTTGTATATACAGTATCAACACATATATTTCATTGTGTATTTACTTTTGATGTTAACACATTTTAATAAAATCAACTTTTAGTTGTTAATAACTGCTTGTGATCTATCCCAATGACCTTGAGTATAGGAGGACATAATTAAGTATATCTCCAACTAGTTGTTTACTTGATTTAAAGATGTTTTTATACTATATATCAACCTATTTTCAATATATGAAAAGTCATATTGAAGGGATACTGAACCCACATTTTTTTCTTTCATGATTCAGATGGAGCATGAGATTTTAAGCAACTTTCTAATTTAATCCTACTATCAATTTTTCTTCGTTCTCTTGGTATCTTTATTTTAAAAAGGCAGGAATGAAAGCTTACGAGCCGGCCCATCTTTGGTTCAGCACCTGGGTAGCGCTTGTTGATTGGTGGCTACATTTGGGTTCAGTATCCCTTTAACCTTTAAGTTCATTTGATGACAATTTAGTGTGTGGCCATTTAGTGTATTTTGTAGACACATGGATTCTGAAAACCTTTCAGGCAATCTAAAATGTCACATGTATGCTTTGCTTGCCAAGGTATTGGATTCCGTTTGATGGTTTCTGCTGTGGAGTTTTTTTACATTTACAAGATTTCACATGATACCATTACTACAAGTTATTTTTTGTCTGATGCAGTCATGGAAAGTAGAGACTGCAGCACAAGACAAACATACCTGGTGTAAGGACGTGAGGATCAGTGAACACCTCTGCCACGATCTCGCTAAAAGCATTGAGATCTCGCTATTTCTGCATGCCCCACCAGTGGGGCAGTGCTGAAATAGTCTTGCAGAGCTACCGAAGCAGAGAGGGACGCTCTGTGGTGCCGTTGGAGGATTAGGAGACAGGTAGGTGGACGGCCTATATCACTAGAGGGGGGCGGGAGCGGGTGGACAGCTGCACTATAGAATTTTTTTTGGAGAGTGGCAGAAAAGGGGAAAAAGGGGAGGAGAGAAAGGGGATCCAAGTGTATGGGAATTTTGGCCTGTGTAAACGGGCATTAGGACTAGTCTAGTTATAATCCATTAAAAATCCAGTATTTTGCATTATCTGCACCAGTACTGATGGGGGGACATTGAACTCCCAAATGTTCTGTAATTTATATGAAAAAGCAATAATTATACATACTAAATCTATATTTTGGCATGACAATAGTTTAAAGGGCCACTAAACCCTAAAATTTTCTTTCATGATTCAGATAGAGAATACAATTTTAAACAACATTCCAATTTACTTCTATTATCTAATTTGCTGCAATCTTTAGATATCCTTTGTTAAAGAAATAGTAATGCACATTGGTGAGCCAATCACATGAGGCATCTATGTGCAGCCACCAATCAGAAGCTACTGAGCATATCTAGATATGCTTTTCAGGAAAGAATATCAAGAGAATGAAGCAAATTAGATAATAGAAGTAAATTAGAAAGTTGTTTAAAATGGTATTCTCTATCTGAATCATGAAAGAAAAAAAATTGGGTTTAATGTCCCTTTAAGGGACAATGTACTCAGACAACTAGTTGACAGGAGTACATTGTATTAAAAGTAGCTGCAGCAATGTCATTTTAAATAGGCTGGGCTCTTTCTCTCTCTTCCACTTCTCTCTTTCTCACCCCCTATTGGAAGTTGTTTTTTGCTGTTGTCTCTTGTTGACATATCTTTTCTATAGAGAATACAGCAGTTTTAATATTTTTCAGTATAACTGAGGTTTCAACAGGCAAAATAATCAATTCCAAATGACAAAATAAAGGTGAAGGAGCAATTTGTAAATGTTGTAATAAACTCCAGTAGGTAAAATGAGTTACTGAGTCCACATTATAGGAGAGAAAGTTACAGTACAATGTCCCTTTAAGACAGGTGATTTAAATTCTGTCGCAATGATATTTGCAATGGAGCAATGAAACATTGTTAGAATTAATTAATACAATTAATTACAGTGCGGTGAGCTTTCACTTAGAATTCATTGCTGCAGGGGAATCCAGGAAGTTAATTGAGGTAAGTTACCAGTGCAGTTATGATTAAAGTAATGGTAAACTTAACATCAGGTCCGGAATCTAAGCAATATTTAAGATGGACTTTAATTGATCACTTCTAATGAAGACGCGCTGTAACTTACTTTTTAATCTAGCCGTGCCCTTCTAGTACACTGTGCTCCAGCTGCCCACTTAAAAAGTAATATTTTCGTGAGCTAACGGTTTGAAATTGTTCTCCAATCGGCGCTCTAGCCTTATGGCACTTTTTTGGTGGCTTTGGTTAATCATTCTGGGGATCTAGTGCAGTTAGGGTTATCTGCAGTGGGGGACGGTGCATGGTTACAGGTTAGTTAGGGTGGGGAGAGGTCACTGGTTAATAATGTTGATGGTTATGGGGGGAATTAATAGAAGTAGCGGATTATTTAATGCTAGGGTTTATTGCAATGGGGAGAGGTTGTATTTTAGGTTAATAGCAGTGGAGATTCAGGAGGTATTAGTATTGGGCCTTACAGTTTGGGATTGTTGCTGTGAGGGGGTTGCAGTGTTTTTTGGGTGGTCTGGGGTGGTAAGAGCCTCCTAACGTAAGGAAAACAGTGATAAATCATGCCTGATTGATCCATCGACAGTGAGTTGACCGTGTTTTGTGGCTCTTGTAAAGATTTTACACCTGGTGAAGACTGGTATAAAAAATAAGTTTGCAAGGGCATAGTGACAGGATTGTGCTGCTGCTTTTACTTATTCAATTTAAAGAAATTGGAAACCTATTTTCTTGCGACTATGGATGTTTTGTTATTTATGTATATTTTTGCATCAGGTTTTGATCATTTGTGAATTACAACTAATTTGCAAAGGATTTTTACCAGTCCTATTGTTTTTTTGTTGTTGGTTTTTTTTCTCCTTTTAATGCTGTTTTTCTTTTAACCTTTTAATGCCATTATGCTGTTCTATTCCATCATAATTACACTGGGCTTTAGAGCCGTTATGACGGAATACAACGTCATAGCCAACGGCTGTCCTGAAGCCTTCTGGGCTTCCAGGATTTGATCGCGGTCTGGAGGGCATTCCTAGAGTTGTAGGGACGCCCTCCAGATGCAATGAAATAATTTAAATATTGCGATCGTGTGCACGATTGCGTGGTTTCAATTTGTCTACATCGGAACAGTTGTTCCGATGTAGACACTTTAACCCAGTCACGAAAGGGTTAATTTGTTTGGGGGCATGTTTACATAACAACTAGGGATTCTGGGTAGATACATGCAAATGAGGTTGACAAATCACAACACATAACTTTATACAGTGATATCCTCATACATATCTAGTTCAGAAATGGAGTTCCAAAGAATCCACACAATTTGCTTACAAGCTAATAAGAAAGCCTGTAATACCATTGTTTCCTTTTGTTTCTCTTAGTATACAAGAAATATGTATAGAATGATACCTAAAAATACTCTAACCATTAAATGGACATGAAACCTACGTTTTTTTCTTTAATGATTTAAATAGACCATGACATTTTAAACATCTTTCCAATTTACTTCTACTAATAAATAAGCTTCGTTTTCTTGGTATCCTTTATTGAAGGAGCATCTATGCACTACTGGGAGCTAGCTAAACACATTGGGTGAACCAATGACAAGAAGCATATATGTGCAGCCACCAGGGCTGGACTGGGAACAAAAAGCAGCCCTGGAAAATTTGGAGACCAGCCCTATTTTCCAATGAGTCATTACAATGGGCACCCCCCTTTTTCTCAATAAGGATTACTAGGATACTCCTTCCCCAAATATTTTTTTTAAGTATTAAAAAATAATAATTATATAATTAAGTTCCAGATAATTATATAAAAAGTGCCAGATTGTTGTTATATAGGCACCCTACAACCCAATTGCATCCATTAATTACCCATTTCAATTGTAGCTTTCCAGCTCCAGCTGCTGCAGCCCACCGGGAAATCTCTTGGTATTCTAGTAGGCCAATCCGGGCTTGGCAACCACCATTTAGCAGCTAGCTTCCAGTAACGCATTAGTGCTCCTAAGCCTACCTAGGCACACTTTTCAACAAAGAATACCAAAAGAACAACGCAAATTAGTTCATATAAGTAAACTGGGAAGTTGTGTACAATTACATGCTCCATCTAAATAACTAGAGAAAAATGTTGTGTTTCATGTTTCTTTAAAGAGCCCTCTAAATTATGAGACTTTTTTTTTTTAAACTAAACAGTACCCTAGGAAGTACCCTTAGATTTCTTTTGGTTTGTGAGATCTTGCCTGTGTTAACAAATTATTTGGGCTGTTGGCAGTATGTACCATTCACAATTGATTGGCTGTTGCTAAGCAATGAACTATCTTGGTAAACAAAGCTGAACAGGAAATGGCAAAAATAAACATACATTTTCTACAGTAGGGATTTATTTTACAAAATGTTACTTTCAATATTAAAACTAAAAAAAACACTGTATTAAATATCCTTCATACTTCCGTTATCTGTTCATCATATTCATCAAAAGGCTTTTCATCGTTTCTGTTGTAAAATGTAGCCACTCCCACAATCTCTTCTTTTTTATTTACAATTGGCAGAGAAAGGACATTTTTAACCTTCCATCCGGTTTCATCCACTGCTTCTTTCTGTAAATTTAAAAATAAATTACACAGACACATTAATGCACTAGGTTTTACCACCAGGGTACAGGTACTTAGTATTAAAATATTAGACAACATAATTATACACTTTTTTGGGATGGTTTTATAAGGAAAATCTAAAATTTATGAGGCAGCAAAGTATATTTTACCTGAAATTTGAAGAAGTCGTCGGCTGGCGCATTCATCATATTACAAATCTAAGGAATAAATGGAAAAAAATTAATGAAATATAAATTTTTACGAAATCCTATTTTTAATCCTAGGGGATTAGTTCTCTGTCATATCTCTATTTCGTTACAGCATTTAATTTTTTCTGCATTATAAAAGATCTGCATGCTGAATAAATGTTTTTTTAAAACTATTTAAAACTGCCATGTTCATAGAAAAAAAACTATGCATTGTTCTGCAGGCCTCGAACACGCCTCTTGAAAATACTATTCAATGTTTTTTTTTCACCTTATTTCTTTTGCTGTGGCCAATAAGGGACAATTATAAACAAAGAGCTGCACATATTGACCAATCTCTGTACAGCCTGTAGAATTGTCAAGGTTCTACATTCCACAGAATGGACTTCACCCTTTCTTAAAGGGTCATAAAACCCCAAATTTTTATTTCATAATTCAGATAATTCAATTTTAAAAAGGTTTTCAATTTACTTCTAATATTAAATTTGGGTCGTTCTCATGTTATTCTTTGTTCAACAGATATCTAGATAGTTTGCAAATGTCTGTAGCACAATATGACAGGAAATAGTGCTGCCATCTAGTGCTCTTGCTAATGTTTTACATTGTTGCAAAACTTCTGCCATATAGTTCTGCAAGCATGTGCACACTCCTGAAGTTACCTTCCTGCTTTTCAGCAAAGAATAATAAGAAAATGAAGACAATTTGATCATAGAAGTAAATTAGAAAGTTGTCTAAAATTTGTATGTGTTATCTGAATCATGAAAGAAAAATGTGGAGTTTATGTCCCTTTAAATTACAGAAAAAGCAGGCAAAATAAATAATAAGTGCTCACCGTACAGTTATTTAATTATGCACAATACAACATTTTAGGTTAAAAATGTTAAGTTTAATGTCACTTTAACTCAAAATGCCATGGTGTCTGATGCAAAGTATCTTCATAACAAAAACATAGAAATATGGAAACAAAAAGGCCCATCAAATCTGCCCATATTTCTTTCTATATATATTTTAAAAGAAAATATTTTTTGTTAAGAAACTAAAAGTGAGTAAAAGTGACAATAATATCTTTACTAGAGCAGTAAATGCTAACTATGTATATTTTAAAAATCCTTTTGATTATAATAGTTTTCTAATTAAATTCAGGCTTCTCAGTCCAAATGAGAAAAAACCCCATAAATATCAGATTAAATATTTAACAAATTTCATAATTTTTTTAAGTTTATGCAAATTTCATATAATTGCATTATTTTTATTAATAGTTTTTTTTATATAGGTAAAGATGCAACTTAAAATATATTGAATACTTTTTTTTTTTATAAATACCCTCAAACACATCTTTTAAAAAACAAATAATTAAAAATGTATTTTTAAAAAAAATAATAAAAACAAATAATTAAAAATGTATTTTTAAAAAAATAATAAAAACAAATAATTAAAAATGTATTTTTTTAAAAAAATAATAAAAAATACAGTTCTTTTTATCCGCAAGCTAAATGTTAAATTTGAAATCATAAAGAAAAAATAAATTCTACTTACAAATCCATTTTCTGCAACGTAAGTAGGTAACCCACTCACAAGACTCCAGTGATCTTCAGGAGGTGAGCTTCAAGGACAGAAATCAATATGTTATTTGACAGAAAACATCAATAATACTTTTTCTATATGTGAATATTATTGTCTCTTACGGGATAACTTTGATTTCTTCTTTTCCATGCAAAATATAATCAATAATCTTGTAAAAATTAACTTCCTGGATAAAAGAGAACACAAAAATAAGTATTAGCTTGTCTAAAAATAATTTAAAAAAAAAGAGCTAAGAACTTTATTACCAAGTCATACATTTCACTCTACCTACTCAATATCTGGGCAAGATATATCATGAGGCGAATGCCCTGATCAGTTGCAGGCTTACTCAATTGAGACTGCAACTGATATTTATCAAGCAGCCAAATTGGAGTTGGCGGATGAAAATCTCCCCAGATTCAATTGACTCGGGTGATTGACATGCCCTACTATTACACAATTGGTTGCGAGAGGATAGGGGGCGGACTTGCACAAGTGTTCACCTGTGCAATGTTAAATATGGGTATCAAATGCGCCCTGAAATCTGTGATAAATTAAAGACAGGTTCATAACATGTTCACAGGTTGATACATTTTGCCCTTTGTCTTCCTTAATCACCAACAACAACTCCTACCACTCCATGTCTATTACATCTTAAACCCATATCTAATTTTAGTTTTCCCTGCTATGCTGTCTCTCCTTCCTTAAATGTCTTACTTCATCTTAAACATTGTGTATAGATCTATAAGGCAAAAGAGGCAGCTTTCATAGGCCCAGATGATCTAAAGCTCTCTGCTCTGGCGAGATTATCTAAGAAGTCTCGTCAGTAGTGCAAGGTCCCTTAAAGGGACATGATACCCAAATGTTGAAACACTTGAAAATGATGAAGCATAGCTGTGAAAAGCTGACTAGAAAATATCACCTGAACATCTCTGTGTAAAAAAGGAAGATATTTTACCTCAAATTTCCTAAGTATTGACACCCCATTGTAAAGGACTTTAAGCAGCAAATCAGTATGCCTGTCCCGGGACCTGCAAGGGAGCGTGCCTCATGCACACTCATGTTACTTCCCTATTCAGGTTAAGGAAGTTAACTATTAAATCTCATGAGAGTTAAGTGAAATCTCATGAGATCACAGTAAAACAGTTCATGACCTCAGCATTGCTGATGTTGATTGGCTGTTGTTTATTTCTTCTTCTTTTTTTTTTTTTTTTTTACCTGCATCTGGGCAGTAACTGAAAGGTAACTTTTTACACAGCGCTTATTCTGGTGAACTGAGGAAATTTTGAGGTAAAATATCTTTCTTTTTTACATAGAGATGCTCAGGTATATTTTCCTGTCAGCTTTTTACAGTTATTCTGCATCACTTTCAAGTAATTAAGCATATGAGTATTATGTCCCTTTAAATTATTTTATAAAGGCAACTTTTAGCTTGAGAGCTGTCTATGTCGCTATACGATATTCAGGAGACACCTACATTACAATATAATGCTCAAAAAAGCCCCCAAAGAATTTGCAGGATTTCTCAAAATGCCGGCGAGTTTTTAATCATAAGGCCTTTAGTTGGAATCTGTCATGTAAAAATAAAGATACTCAGTACCAAATAAATTCAAATGAGTGGTGCTAATAAAATAGGCTGGACATGTTAGCAGTCCCCAGCTGATTGGCTTCTGATGATACTGCAGGGATTAAACCAAGGCCTCCAGCTTAGGTTGGGGATATATAATTGAAATGCACATAGATGAATTACATATTTGAATAGAACATATTTACAATATACATGTATTGGAAAAAATGCTTCTAGTAAAATGTATTACTGTTTTAGTCTTAACAGTTTTCTCTGCATGTGCATGTGAAGTATATCTAGATATTCTTAATGCACCAGCATTTAAATACTGCAGCTGCTTAGAGCACCAGTGAGGATTGTATCATATCAGCAATAATGTAAATAAGTCATTACCAGATAATACAAGCACCTTATACTCTCTGAACATGTGTTGTGTTTAAAATGCTAGTGCATGGAGCATACTTATATACACTCTTTAAAGAGGTTGGGAAAGGGCAGACTAAAATAAAAGTCTTTTTTATAAAAAATGTACGTATTATGCTGCAGTGTTGGATACCTTCTTAGCTCCCAACCTCCCTGATCCCCTCCCAAACAGCTCTCTAACCCCCCCCCCCCCCCTCTACCTAATGGCTGCAATCTTTGCAATAAAATTGGGCTGTTTTTTGTTTGTTTTTTTGGAAAATCCACTTTTTCCATAGTTTAGCTGCCCCCCTCAATACCCAAACCCTCCCCCTCCCAGATCCCTTTCCCAACATTGATTCCCCCCTCCCTCTCCCATCTTCCCTTACACTTGCTGTCATGCTGTGTTTTGAAGCGGGTGCACTCCCAGAACTCAGATCCCGCGCATTCCCTGAACTCAGATACCCGCTGGCTGGAACTGCTCAAGCGATGGACAGCCCACCCGCCTCCCTTGTATCCCTCTCACCATTGCTGGCTGATGCAGAGAGGGCCACAGAGTTGCTCTCTCTGCATCAGATGCTTAAAAAAGGGTATTGCAGGATGCCTCAATATTGAGGCATCACTGCAATACCCTGAAAGCGTCTGGAAGCGATCAGCACTTAAAAACCAGAGGACATGCAGGGAACGTCCTTGGTCATTAACGACCATTTTTTGTAGGACGTACCCTGCACATCCTTGGTCATTAAGAGGTTAAACAATAAGCATTATTTAAATACAGAGTCTCACTATAAAAATACCCTATTTTGTCTTAGAGATTGCTTCTAAGAACTGGATATTTCTGGACTGGTTATTTAGAGAAGCTGCTGTTTGGAGTGGATTTCAATACCCACAAAACATCTATCACTTTATTTAAAGGGACAGTCTACTACAAAATTATGATTGTTTAAAAAGATAGATAATTCCTGTGACGGACACCGGCTACCCCGACTAGGTAGCTCCGCCAAGGGGGTCCTTCCTGTACCTGGAACTTATAGCTATAGAGCGGAGAGAAATTATTATAGCAAGAGCCCACCCAAATAACCAGACAAGACCAGTATTCAGGTGAAACACGAACAGGCTTTATTGTGAAACACACACACTGCTTATATACACACACAGCTCATCATGATAAGGGACTTATCTGACCCCCAGATCTCCCGCCATTCCCGCCACTCCAGACAGACTGGCACCCCCATAGAGCCATAGTTCTCTAGAGTCCCTGTAATACAGAGGCGGTAGTTTTGGGGTGATCCTTGGGGAGCGGCGGCTATTCCCAGGTACCAGTGGATAGCTCCGGATCCCAAGGTGTCCCAGTTCAAAAAGTGTCATGATCCGTTGCTAGGGACCAGAGCGGCAGCTGCTCAAAGGTACACCAGGTAAGCCAGGGGGAGTAGGGGTTGTTGGGGGAGTCCTGAATCCCAAGTTCCAAAGGGAGCTCCCTTCCGGCAATCACCACATCTCTGGTCCTCCCTAGGGGGTACTAATCCCCAAAAGAGTGGAGCTCTGGGACAAAGGGCTGCTGGAGCAAGCTGGGGTAAAGGTCAGCGGGCGTCTGAGGTAGTCCGGCCGGCTGACCAGTAGTTCCAGGAGCCCAGCAAGCCGGAAAGGGGTCAGACAGTAAGTGATCAGCTCTTCCATGAGGAGGTACAAACAGTAAAAACAAAGACAGAGAGAGTTTGGGAGATCCCATAAGCCATGGAAGGGAAAAAACAGATGTAATAATCATTGAGCCAGGTAGTAGGGGGGTGGGGGTAGCCTTGGCAGCCCAGTATCCATGACAGTGCTCCCCCTGAAAAGTCTGGCAGACCAGGATAGATCCACACACGGGTCGACCTGGGGCTGTCTGGTTAGCTACTCCAATTCAGTTTGCCGGGAGAATCCATCAGCATTCCCATTGCTTCTTCCCGGCCAGTACTGAATGGTGAAGTTGAAGGGCTGCAAGGCTAGGCTCCACCGCAACAGTCGTCCATTGTCTCCGAAACTCTGTTGAGCCAGACCAGGGGGTTGTGGTCCGTGAGTATGGTGAAGGCCCTTCCAAAGAAGTACGATTGTAGTTTCTTAAGGGTCCACACCAATGCTAAACATTCTTTTTCCCCCGCCGCATAGCCGACTTCTCTGGGCAGTAGCTTCCTGCTAATATAGGCTACTAGGTGTTCCTGGCCCTCCTCATCCACCTGGCTTAGCACTGCTCCCAACCCAAACATAGAGGCATCTGTATGGACACAAAAACGTTTGGATGGGTTAGGAGCGACCAGGATAGGGGCAGAAGTTAGAGTTGTCTTTAGAGTCTGGAAGGCGGCCCACACTCGGGGGACCACAGGACTTGTCGGGTTAGCTGTTTTCTGGTCAGGTCGGTCAAGGGTTTGGCCAGGGCACAATATATAGTTGGGGACAAACTTGTGGTAGTACCCTGTGTTCCCTAGGAGAGCTAAGACCTGGGTCTTGGTTTTGGGGATTGGTCAGTTCGCAACTGCCTAAATCTTGGCCAGCTTTGGCCGCTGCTTCCTGCAGCTTACTCGGTGCCAAAGATACTGGACCTCAGAGTGCCCTACCATACACTTGTCTGGCTTGAGCGTCAGACCTGCAGCCTTGATGCGTTCCAGAACGGTACCTAGATGGACCAGGTGGTCCTCCCAGGTATCGCTGTAGACCGCAATGTCATCCAGGTATGGGCAGGCATAATCCTGGAGGCCATCAAGGAGGCTATCTACCATCCACTGGAAGGTCAGCGGAGAATTTTTCATCCCAAACGGCATGACACCTTAAACTGGTATAGGCCGAATGGGGTGATGAAGGCTGACTTCGGAATATATTCCGGCTCCAGGGGGATTTGCCAATACATTTTGCAGAGGTCTAGAGTGGTCAGGAAGTTGCAAAGGGCGATGCGGTCTAGGAGGTCATCCACCCGGGGCATGGGGTAGGTATCGGTCGTGGTTCTGTCATTGAGTAGTCTACGCAAAATTGTGTGGTCCCATCCCGCTTGGGTGCCTGTACCACCGGGGATGCCCAGGGACTGTTGGACGACTCAATAATGCCTATTTCCAGCATCTCCCTGAGCTTAATGCGCATAGTTTGCCTAACTGATTTGGGAACCCAGTACGCTGGCTGCCGCAGGGGTACCTGTCCCGGGGTCTCCACTGTCTTGTTGGCTCTCTAATATCTGTCTGAATTGCTCCCTCTGCCCAGTCCCTAGCCTCTCATCTAGCTTTATGTCCCCTACGCCTGTGGGCACCCTAATCTGCCCGGGTAGCTCCGGCATTGGGAGACTTTCTGAGTCCTCCATGGCAGGAACGTATATGGCGGCAACCTCATCTGGCCTCTCCTGGTAGGCCTTTAGCATGTTTACATGAAAGGTCCTGCGGACCCGTTCATCTGAATATTTGGCTGCCAGGTAGGTCGTATCGCAGAGTTGCTCTACCACTTGATAGGGTCCCTGCCAGGAAACCTGTAATTTGTCAGGCTTGACAGGCTTCAGGGCCAGGACCTTCTGCCCTACGTCTAAGGTGCAGTTACAAGCATTCCTGTCGTACCACCGCTTCTGCCTACTTTGGGCGATCTGAAGGTTCTCTCGTACTCTAGTGGTGAGTTCCTTCAGTCGGTCCCTGAGCTCCAGGACATACCCCACAATGGAGTGTCCTTTCTCCCAAACTGATCCTTCCCAGTGGGCTCTAAGTAAGTCTAGGGGCCCCCTCACCCTCCGGCCATACACTAACTCAAAGGGGAAGAACTCAGTGGATTCCTGGGGCACCTCTCTGTAAGCGAACAGGAGGTGCGACAGGTATCTTTCCCAATCTTTGTGAGAGGCCGAGAACATCCTAAGCAGCTGCTTCAGGGTCCTGTTAAAACTCTCACACAGCCCGTTGGTCCGGGGGTGGTATGGAGAGCTTGGCAGGGGTCTTATCCCGCAAAGCCTCCATAACTGCTGTGTGAGCTCAGCAGTAAACTCGGTCCCCTGGTCTGAGATAATCTCCCAGGGGAAACCCACTCTTGGAAATATCTGGAGCAGCTCATCGGCCACTGTCTCTGCTTGGATATTGGCCAGGGGATTGCCTCCGGGTATCTGGTGGCATAGTCGACCACTGTCAGGATATACTTTTTCTCTGATGGACTGGGATGGAGCAAAGGACCAACAATGTCAACAGCTACTCTACTGAAGGGTTTGTCGATGATGGGGAGGGGGTGTAGGGAGGCTTTGGAGTGGTCCCCGTCTTACCTACTCTCTGGCAAATGTCACAGGTTCGACAGTACTGCCTAACATCCCCTGTGATCCCAGGCCAGAAGAAAGTCTGAGTCAAACGGTGAAGGGTCCTAGTAATCCCTAGATGTCCTGCCAGAGGAATGCCATGCCCTATATGCAGCAGGTCATACCGATACTTTTTGTGGTACCACCAGCTGGCGCTTGGGCATCTGCCTGCCTTCCACCCCCTCTGTAACCCTGTATAGGAGCTCTCTGTCCCACTCAAAACGGTCCCCTCCTAGCCCATCTGGGTTGGTCCCTGCCCGGGCACGGTAGGGAGCTAATGTTGGGTCCCTCAATGTCTCCTGGGCGAAGTCGGTGGGGGACGCCTAGGAGATTGGGTCAGCTGTCGGGGAAGGAATTGGGGAGTAGTGGCTTACCTGGGTCCCCAGATTGTGTGAGGTGGCCTGACATCCAGCTTGCTTGGGGGTGGTAACTGGGTAAGTGTCAGTGGGGCCATCCAATACAAAGGAGGAGGCGAGGTGCCCCAAATCATTCCCCAGCAAGACCTTTGCGGGTAAGTGAGCCATGACCCCTACTTCAACAGCACGGGAGCCGGCACCCCAATCCAGGTGAACTTGTGCTGTAGGGATCCGGAGCACCTTACCCCCAGCCACATGAACTGTAATGGACTTCCGTGTCTGGTCCGAATTGGTGACCATGTGTGGCTAGACAAGGGCAACAGTTGTTCCACTGTCCCGCAGTCACTGTGCCTGCCGGCCATTAATCCATATGACCTGGTGGTGGTGCAGGCGGTTGTCACCTGTTGCTGCTTGTACGGGGTCCACCTCATGTAAGACCCCAAACTCTGCCTCTGTCCAAGTGGTGTGGTCAGTGGGGCTCTCTGCCTCCAAGCAGTGAGCGGAGGCCCTGGAGCTCCCAGCGGGTGCTCTTACACATTCAAGCGGGGGTGGATTTCTTGGGCAGTTGGACAGAACATGGCCCATCTAGTCTCACCTGTATTATAGGATCCCCGTCTTCCGGGGTGGACTGAGCCCAGAGGAGTGGGGTTGTGCCTGTTGGGCTGGTGGGTACCAGGGAGCTTCGGGTGGACGGGCTGGTACTGCAGTGGGGTGACCCACCGGGCGAAGCTAAGGTCGCACCTGATGTTGAGCATCCAGGAACTGATCGGCCAGGACAGCAGCTTGGTTGGCTGTCTTGGGATTCCGATCCCTGACCCATTTTTGTACCTCCAGCAGGGAGTGATCATAAAAGTGTTCAAGAAGAATGAGCTGGGAGGCTTTGGCCAGGGTGGTTACTTGGCAGCCTGCGAACCAGTAGTCCAAGGAGTGGGTAAACTAGTGCTCCCACTCCATGAAAGGCTGTCCCTCTTTCTTCCTTAGTCCTTGAAACCTCAGCCGGTGAGCCTCCGGTGTGATGGCATATCGGGCTAGGATGCGTTCCTTCACCCGGTCATAGTTCCTTTTGTCTCTCCAAGGGGATAGCCTTGAAGGCATCCAAGGCTCTCCCTGATATCTTCCCAATCAGGAGGGTGACTCTATTGGCACTGGCAATGCACTGCGTCTCAAATACTTGTAGGTATCTGTCTATCTCCTCATCTCCATCTTTAAAGGCACGGAAAGCCTCATGTGGTAGCTTCAGAGTGACCAGCATGGCTTCCCCCAGAGACTTCTGAACCTCCAACATCTTGAGGTGGGTGGCATCGGGAATCATCTGAGTGATAATCTCCTGTGGTGGGGTGGTCTCATAGAGGGCCAGTCACCATCGGACCTCCCTCTGGATCTTGGACATTTCTGCCCCCCCCCCTGTTGATGCCTCGCTGGGCCAGTCACTGCCCCGGCTGCTGCCGGGCTCACTAGCCTGCTCGCTAACTCGATCGCCTTCCATTAACTCTGCGATGATCGCTGCCTTCAACTTGTTGCCGGCCACTTGCCCATGAGTTTCCAGTAAATCTTTAAACATACTCTTTTTGAGCTCAGAGTACTGCTGCTCCATCCGAAGAGAACTTAGTTGGTGGTTTGGATGTCCCAGGTAGACGGAAGCATCTCACCGCTGCCAACCAGTTGTGGCGGACACCGGCTACCCCGACTAGGAAGCTCCACCAAGTTCTCCTGTACCTGGAACTTGTAGTTATAGAGCGGAGAGAAGTGATTATAGCAGAGAGCCCACCCAAATAACCAGACAAGACCAGTATTCAGGTGAAACACGAACAGGCTTTATTGTGAAACACACACTGCTTATATACACACAGCTCATCATGATAAGGGTCTTATTTGACCCCCCAGATCTCCCGCAATTCCCGCCCCTCCAGACAGACTGGCGCCCTCATAGAGCCATAGTTCTCTAGAATTCCCTTAATACAGAGGTGGTGGTTTTGGGCTGATCCAGGGGGAGCGGCGGCTATTACCAGGTACCAGTGGAGAGCTCGGCTGGGGGCCGGAGCGGCAGCTGCTCAAAGGTACACCGGGTAAGCCAGGGGGGGTAGGAGTTGTAGGGGGGTCCGAAACCCCAAGTTCCAAAGGGAGCTCCCTTTCCGCAATCACCCTACCTATGACTCTCCCTAGGGGGTACTATTCTCCAAAAGAGTGGAGCTCTGGGACAAGAAGCCACTGGAGTGACTTGGGGTAAAGGTCAGCGGGCGTCCGGGGTAGTCCAGCCGGCCAGTAGTTCCATGAGCCAGGGCCAGATGGAAAGGGGTCAGGCCATAAGCGATCAGCTCTTCCATGAGGAGGCACAAACAGCAAAAACAGGAGACAGAGAGATTTTAAGAGTTCCTGTAAGCCATGAAAGGGCCAAAACCGATGTAATAAGCAGTGAGCCAGGGGGGTGGGGGTAGCTTTGGCAGCCCGATATCCGTGACAATCCCTTTATTACCTATTCCCCAGTTTTGTATAACCAACACAGTTATATTAATATCCTTTTTACATCTGCGATTACCTTGTATCTAAGCCTCTGCAAACTGCCCCCTTATCTCAGGGCTGTTTACAACTTGAATTTTAGCCAATCAGTGTTATCTATTTGGTACACATTAACTAGCTCTGTCTTGCTGTGAAAAGGTTAAAAAATGAAATGAGATACTGGAGGCCTGCAGGGGCTTAAAAACAGTCAGAGATTTCGAGTTTTAGATGTTATAAAGTCTATTAATATAACAATATTGGTTATACAAAGCAGGGGAATGGGTAGTAAATTCATGGTATCTTTCTTTTTTTTTTTCTTTTTTAATATATTTTATTTTTGTAGACGACATGATAATGAAAGACATAACAAATTATACAGTCATCAATGTTCACAGTATACAGTATAGTTTTGGTTGGTTGTATGACTAATTGTCCGTTTTACAGGTATGTTTTCTTTCCATTCAAGTCTATGTTAAAAGTCTATGTCATATTGTTTTTTTTCATCCTTCCCTTGAAGGATTTAGTTCATCCCTCTTTCACAACCAATTTTATATTAATTACAATAACTCTTAACTATAATTCTTCAAGATAAAAAAGTGGTTGGAGCGACCCTGCAACCAGAAGAGGGACAGCCCATTATAGCTCTATAGATAATGCCCTGCTGGTTGCCACATGTCCTCCCCAGGGTGCCTCAGATTCAAAGACCTCTACAATTAGGCTGACCATATTGCCGCTTTAAAAAGGGACACATATGAAAAATACATATGTCAGGGCTGTTTTCAGGGCTGTTTAAAGAAATGGTTTTGTATAAGAACCCTTACATATGTATTTTTCATATGTGTTCCTTCTTAAAGCGGCAATATGGTCAGCCTATCTACAATAGATCTTTAAAGTTCACTCTAGGTGATGTCTGTTTAGTCTAGTCTCCATTACCCTCTCAACTGTGCAATTAAGAATATACTCCTGGTGGGGTATATTATCTGTCTTTGTTGTTCCTTATTTAGGGTGTGTAGTTAAGCTTCCCACATCCTCATAAAGTGGGAGGTTCTTCCCTGTAAGTCTCCTGTGGGGTCCGCCTGCTCATATATCATTTGTTGGTGTATGGCATTTTTAACTTGGGTGGGTGTGGGAGCTTTGTTTTCTAACCAGTTTTTAAATATTGCTTTCCTGGTTAATAGTAGAACATTGTAAGTGAATAGTTTAAGTGGTTTGGTTATTTTGTTGATAAATAGGAATATTATTGTTTTTGGAGTGAGTGATATCTGTATTCAGAGTGTTTTGATTAACCAGTGTGTTATCATCCCCCAATATTTGTGTAATCTGGGACATTCCCATAGCATGTGAAGTAAGCTCGCTCCTTTTAGTAAGCATTTTTGGCAGTTGCCTGTAGCATTGGAATTCTATTTTTGGTATTCTTTTGGAGATAGGTATGCTTTGTGGAGCAGTTTATTGTGGGATTCCCTTGTGTTATCTGACAGTGATGCTTGTCTAACATTTTGGATTTTCTGTTGTATGAGTTTGGTCGTTATCTCTTTGTTCAGTATTTCCGTCTATTTAGTGCTGATGTGTTGCAAGGTTTGTTTGTTTGTTTGTTTGTTGGAATAAAGGAGGGCTTTGTAGACCGAATGAATGTTGAGCCTTGTGTAGTTAAATTTATGAGTTTGTAAATAGGATTGTAAGTTGGTGGGAGTTTATGTGTATCTAGAAGGTTGTGACATAATGTTTCATCTGGAGGTACGCAAAGTGATTGTTGACAGGTATGCCATAAGTATTTTGTATGTCTACAAAGGAACAGATCCCCCCACTCTCGCCATCCAAGACCTGGGACAGAGTAAGGATCCCCAGCTCTCTCCATCACGTGAAGAATCTTGTGGTAAATCCTGGCAAAAAGGCACGGTTGTCTTGCAAAGGTAGGTATTTCATGACTTCGTTATCTATTTTCCTCCAGGCATGTAGGGGTGAGCTATATTGGGATAGTCTTTGAAGTATTTATCTATAATAGCTGTATTTAAGTGTGGGAGCATAGATAATGGCCAGGGTTTTGCTATGTGTTTTTCTAATGGTGGGGTAGTGAAATGATTTCCATTTGTGAGCCAATCTAAGATGTTGTCTTTCTTTTTTTAACGTTAACATTTTGGAGTAGACTGTTCTTTTCTCTGTTCACTTTAATTTGTATATAGATGTGTATAGATATTTAACTACCTCTCTCCAGAATTAAGTTCACATTACATACCCTTCCATCTGGTGTTTTTGGTCCTTTGTAAGGGGGTACTTCTCCCAGCTTGATTGGCCATTCTTCATAGAATTCCTAAATGTAATTGAACACAACAGGTTAAAAACAATATGCAACCAATTGAACACCAAAATAAAAGTCAAAGCACTATATACTTACTTCTCTATTCTATTACAGCTGTAAATGTACTGTACTTAAAGAGACAGTAAAGTCAAAATCAAAGAGCCATTATAATCAAAAAAGTATGTGCTCTAATAAATTAGAGCATGTAATTTGAAGACTATCGACTATAGACTACTGTGTGTTTAACCCCTGCAAAGTGGTTAAACACACAGTAGAAATATCACTTGGGACTTGCAAAGTACTGCTGGTCTTGAACAGAAAACGCCACTGATCCAATAAGCAGCACTAGTCATACGAGCTGCAGAATCTGTTGGCGCTCTACAAATAACTGATAATAATAATAAGACTCAGATGGGGAACTAGTACTGCTGATTGGATCAGCAGCATTTTCTGCTCAGAACCAGCACTGCTCCTCGAGTCCCGGCAGTATTTCTACTGTAGGGGTCAAACACACAGTAGTCTAAGATCATTAGTCTTAAAATTGCATACTCTTACAGATTAGAGCATGTTATTTCTTTCATACAGGTGATGAGAGTCCATTATCCATTACTCATGGGAATTACCCTTCTCTAACACTAGGATAAGGCAAAGAGTCCCAAACCCCAAGAGCTCTATAAAACTCCTCACACATACCTCAATCTTTACTTTGCCTCCACTGGAGATGGTTGAAGAATGAAGATGTGCATTTGGTTCTTTAGAGAAAGGGGTTTTCAGTCTATATTGAGGCCCGGTTTCCCCTCAGAGTACAGTGCTTTTCAAAAGGATGTATTTGGGGTATGGTTTATGATTCTTTGTTTCACCTAATGGGAATTTATTTTTATAAACCCTCTATAACTGGTCGCAGGGACTTGTCTTTTTCCTCCCTTTATGGATCTACGTATAATCCTATTTCCAGAACCTGTGCTGATATGTTTCAGTACTGGTTAATCTGTTTTCTGCTTAATTTTAATGGATGTTTAGTGTCCATTAAATAGTGCTGATACCCATATCTGCACTGGATGGGTGTTTTTGCAGTTAAGTGCTTTACTTTACACACTGCCCAGAGGCTATTTGTAGGTACTCAGTCAGATACAACATAGCCAGGGGACTTTCTCTTCTTGATCCACCTTTTTCCTATTTCTTTACGCTGTTTTTAAAAAACATTGCAGATTATACTGAATGCCTTTATTAACTCTCTGGCAGCTCTGTGGATAATTTTTTTAGCACTTTTATGTAATAGGTACTTGGTCTTTTAAGATATCTGCTGGCATATTTGTGCAATAATTGTGCACTCTCTAGTTTTGTAGGGGATGTGTTTTTTATGGGTTTTTAATGCTTATTTTGCTCAGTACACATTTTTTTTTTGCCATTTTCTTTTTTTTGTCCTAACTCTGGGAAGCCCCCCCCCCCCCCATAACTTCCCTTTTTAAAATTTCCTGAGGTATTCTCAGTGTAAATAAGCAGTGTTCTGGGACTGTAATTCATCCAGTTTCATGCAGCTTATCATGGATTTAATTGCAAGTAAGAGGTGAGTACTCATGCAAGGTGCTGCCAGGGAAGGTTTATTTAGCATTTTCACTCTGCAGTCTGTTTTTTTAGTGTATTAACACTAAGGGGTAGATTTATCATTTGTCGGGCAGACATGATCCGCTGTAGCATACGCTGTCAGCATTTAACATTGCACAAACATTTGGCCGCTAACAAGGAGTGTCAATCATCCCAATCGTATCTGATCGGGATGATTGCTGTCCACAAACTCAGAGGTGGTGGATAAGTTAAGGAGCAGCTGTCTTAAGACCGATGCTTCTTAACTTATGTCTCTGGCGGAGAAAGCAGCATCCGCTGCTAAATAAATCTCCCCCTAAGCTTTGAGTGTCATAGGATTTGTATGTAGAGAGCTCTTTACTTGTTTTTTGATTACCTGATTAACTGTATTTTGAAACAAAAACTGTCCCCACTGTTGTTTGTGCTATACAAATTTGTTCCAGTACTATGTTATTTCAACTTTCTCAAAGCTGTGTATCTCTAATTGTGTATGCAATCAGCCATAATCTTTTACTTCCTATAAGGAATTTTTTTTCTGTGTATGTGTGTGTGTGACTTCAAATGTTGTTTTTTCTGAAAATAAATCCAGTGTGTGTAAGGTTCTGAATATCTCAGTAGATAGCATACTGAACTAAGGACCATGAGACACAGATTAAAATCCAGCACAGAAACTTTGCTCAGCTATCACACACATAACCTGACCTAGTGGTTATACTGTACTATTAATGTGAGTTATGTCATATGGACATTGTCATTTATTTATCAAGATTGTGTGGGGGCTATTCCCCTAGCATAAGCACAAACCTGAGGATTTTCCTTATTCTGTTGCTGCAAAACTTACCGTGTGAAGGTTTTCTGATGATTGCCTTATGTTAAAGTTTATATGTATATGTTACATTTATACCTATCTGCAATTATGAAGATTATAAGTATATATAATATACTGTTTCTTTTAAAGTGATCAAGGAAATGCTTATTTACTTTAGAGTTATAGCATTATATTGCTTTCACTTACTTTATGATTATGCAGATAGGTTTATATTCTGCTGTTCATTTTATGCATTTGCAAAAATGTTTTCTCATATACTCATTTTTGGTATTTATTAATATAGGAATCTGTATATATTTTTGTAGACTACAAATGCATATATTTTTTGTGTGCATTCCTGTATGTTTTATATATATATATATATATATATATATATATATATATATATATATATATACAGTATATATATATATATAAATACTGTATGTGAGAACAATAGGTGTGTACAGGAGAATATGGTCTTATACAATTATTATTAGGTTGTATATGTCTACTGCATGTATATCAGTTCACATACTCATTCTTTATATGTAAACCTTTGTGTCTAGGTAGCATTGAAAATATTTTATGTCCTATAATTTTATTTAATGTACACCATATTTTCCATGCCTATGTAGGTATATACCTTTTACTTTGCATGTTTAAATTTCACAGTCTTACACGATGTTTACAGTTCTCAGTGTAGCAAGGAGATCCTTTAGAGGAAATCTCTTTGTAGATACTGAATTTTTACCATGTATATATTAAATAGCAACATACTAAGGCCTAGATTACGAGTTTTGCATTAGAGGCTATGCGGTGCTAATGAGCAGTTTTCCCTCACCGCTCACTTACCTGCAGCGCTGGTATTACAAGTTTTCAGAAACCCATCGTTAAAAGAGAAGAAGTGAGCGTTGAGCAAAATGTTGCTCATTAACGCACTCCAATACCAGCGCTGCTTAATTCAGCGGTGAGCTGGTCGTACGTGCTCGTGCACGATTTCCCCATAGGAATCAATGGGGAGAGCTGGCTGAAAAAAAGTCTAACACCTGCAAAAAAGCAGCGTAAAACTCCTTTACGCAGCCCCATTGATTCCTATGGGGAAATAAAAGTTATGTCTACACCTAACACCCAAACATGAACCCCGTGTCTAAACACCCCTAATCTTACACTTGTTAACCCTAATCTACCACCCCCGACATCGCTGACACCTACATTATATTTATTAACCCCTAATCTGCCGCTCCGGACACCGCCGCCACCTACATTATATGTATTAACCCCTAATCTGCTGCCCCAACATCACTGACACCTACATATTATTTATTAACCCCTAATCTGCCGCCCCCAATGTTGCCACAACCTACCTACATTTAATAACCCCTAATCTGCCGCCCCCAACGTCACCGCCACTATATTAAAGTTATTAACCCCTAAACCTAAGTCTAACCCTAACACCCCCTAACTTAAATATAATTAAAATAAATCTAAATAAAATTACTATCATTAACTAAATTATTCCTATTTAAAACTAAATACTTACCAATAAAATAAACCCTAAGCTAGCTACAATATAACTAATAGTTACATTGTAGCTAGCTTAGGGTTTATTTTTATTTTACAGGCAAGTTTGTATTTATTTTAATTAGGTAGAATAGTTATTAAATAGTTATTAACTATTTCATAACTACCTAGCTAAAATAAATAATGTTGCTCATTACCGCACTCCAATACCAGCGCTGCTTAAGTCAGCAGTGAGCTGGTCGTACATGCTCGTGCACGATTTCCCCATAGGAATCAACGGGGAGAGCCGGCTGAAAAAAAGTCTAACACCTGCAAAAAAGCAGCGTAAAACTCCTTAACGCAGCCCCATTGATTCCTATGGGGAAATAAAAGTTATGTCTACACCTAAACACCCTAACATGAACCCTGTGTCTAAACACCCCTAATCTTACACTTGTTAACCCTAATCTACCACCCCTGACATTGCCGACACCTACATTATATTTATTAACCCCTAATCTGCCGTTCCGGACACTGCCGCCACCTACATTATATGTATTAACCCCTAATCTGCTGCCCCCAACATCACCGACACCTACATATTATTTATTAACCCCTAATCTGCCGCCCCAATGTTGCCACAACCTACCTACATTTAATAACCCCTAATCTGCCGCCCCCAACGTCACCGCCACTATATTAAAGTTATTAACCCCTAAACCTAAGTCTAACCCTAACACCCCCTAACTTAAATATAATTAAAATAAATCTAAATAAAATTACTATCATTAACTAAATTATTCCTATTCAAAACTAAATACTTACCTATAAAATAAACCCTAAGCTAGCTACAATATAACTAATAGTTACATTGTAGCTAGCTTAGGGTTTATTTTTATTTTACAGGCAAGTTTGTATTTATTTTAATAGTTATTAAATAGTTATTAACTATTTACTAACTACCTAGTTAAAATAAATACAAATTTACCTGTAAAATAAAACCTAACCTAAGTTACAATAACACCTAACACTACACTATAATTAAATAAATTACCTAAATTGAATACAATTACCTAAATTAAATTAGCTAAATTAAATTAGCTAAAGTACAAAAAAAAACAAATACTAAATTACAGAAAATAATAAACAAATTACAGATATTTAAACTAATTACACCTAATCTAAAAGCCCTATTAAAATAAAAAAGCCCCCCAAAATAAAAAAAACCCTAGCCCAAACTAAACTACCAATAGCCCTTAAAAGGGCCTTTTGCAGGGCATTGCCCCAAAGTAATTAGCTCTTTTACCTGAAAAAAAATATACAAACAACCCCCCCAACAGTAAAACATACCACCCACACAACTAACCCCCCAAATAAAATACTATCTAAAAAAACCTAATCTCCCCATTGCCCTGAAAAGGGCATTTGGATGGGCATTGCCCTTAAAAGGGCAGTTAGCTCAATTGCACCCCAAAGTCCCTAACCTAAAAATAAAAGCCACCCAATACACCCTTAAAAAAACCTAACACTAACCCCCTGAAGATCGACTTACCGGGAGAAGTCTTCATCCAAGCTGGGCCGAAGTCCTCAACGAAGCCGGGAGAAGTCTTCATCCAAGACGGGCGAAGTGGTCCTCCAGACGGGCAGAAGTCTACAACCAGACGGCATCTTCTATCTTCATCCATCCGACACGGAGCGGGTCCATCTTCAAGACATCCGACGCGGAGCATCCTCTTCATCCGACGACTAAAGCTGAATGAAGGTACCTTTAAGTGACGTCATCCAAGATGGCGTCCCTTAGATTCCGATTGGCTGATAGAATTCTATCAGCCAATCAGAATTAAGGTAGAAAAAAAGCCTATTGGCTGATGCAATCAGCCAATCGGATTGAAGTTCAATCCTATTGGCTGATCCAATCAGCCAATAGGATTGAGCTTGCATTCTATTGGCCGGTTCAATCAATTACACCTTAAGGAACTAATCAGTACCATTTAAGGGTATATAAGGTGAAAATATGTTTCCAACTGCCAAAGGGTCCATATCTGGACCATTTAATCCCCCAAAAAGGTACAATCACTTGTGTGACCAAAGGGTTGAGGGGTAAGGCTGCCAAACCCTGCAATTCCATATAATTTGTGCACCTGAGCATTATTATTTCCCAAGATAGTAAACAGTTATTTTATACTTAAAAGAAAGAACAACACGGAAGGGGCGCCAATGGTGCAGATCAATGGAGATTCTTATGATGTACCAATAGAATATGATCACAGGGTACTCACAATAGGTGAAGGCATTCAATTATGCCAATAGGGACAGGCTGGATTTTATACTTAGGCTACACTTAGATAGTGATCTCAATTATTCAATGAACACATAACTGGCAGTCATCCGAAATGAATTCCACATACTTGTTGTACAGCAAAATAATTAATGTTCAATGGTTGTTGGTTATATGCAAGAGGTGGACAAAACAACAAAAAATACTTAACCCATATCTTTAATGAGGCTGTGTTGCTGGTTCTAAATAGCACACAAGCACTTAATTAACATTGTAATGTTTATTTTTAGAGCATCAAGATGATAACTCTTACACATAAAGCAAATATTTCAACTTAAATTACAAAGAAAAAAAATAATTTTATCCCCGTCACATACATGGACATTGTGTAACACCGTAGCACCATTAATTGGTTAAAAGTTCTGGGACATAGTGTAACACAGCGCCATCTATTGGTAGAAGGTTCATCACCAAAATGTCTACTGGGGAAAAAGACTCATTTGCATATATTTTGCATTGGGTGACAATTCAAATGTATGGTTGTGAGTTTTATCGTTTATCTCTACTCTGAATCCCCCTTCCTTTTGTTAGAGTTATATTTTATTATTATTTTCTATATGTTTATGTTTTACGTGGCATGTGTTACCATAAGTTAAATGGTGTGTTGTTAGAGTCTAGTACAGAGTGAAAAAAGGCATTTTGAGTATCTCCTTTTGGAACAGTTTGTTTTGCCTAGTTATTTAAGGAAACAGTATTTTTAATATGCTGTGTTGAGTTCAAATTTGCCATCATGAGGTACAAAGCGCTTGTCACTGGGGTAGTACCCTTAAAAGGCCAAATTTTGACAATTTTTAAGGGTACATTATGGTACCATATCATTGAGGTCCAATTTAATCACCAACGGTACATATGTGCCTTTGAAAGGTACAATCTGCAAGGGTACCAATATGTACCCATGTTAATAGGAAAAATTATCACTTTCTCTATATTACAGTCCACAATGACTAGTTATACATCCTTTTGCATTTTATCCTTAACTATTTCTTTCATACAATATTAGTGATGTTATCTATCTATCTTTCTATTTATCATCTATCTATCTACCTATCATTTATCTATCTGTCTGTCTGTTTTATGGAACAAGAAAACTCCTAAGAAACAATGTAGTCTATTAATATTTTCTTTATATTTTATTTTACTAACAAGGAACATTATTCAGTACTTGTGTTTATGCCCTAGAGTTCTCACAATTATAACTCTCACCAGGGTGATGACAAGTGGTGTATTGTAGTGAGTAAACTATGAATAAATGTCAGAAAAGTGAGATATAATTTAAGCAAACTTTTACCTTCTCCTTGGTCATGTCCAACAAAGCTACTGAGTATCTCTCACAGTTTAGATACACTCGGACTGTGTAGAGAGCTTTGTGAAACTGTCGTTCAATATCTGTTAGTTCCTCAAATACTTTGTTGGCTGTCCAAAGAAGGACCTGTACAAAGAAAAATATATTACATATTATATTACAAATGATAATTTATATAACAAACTACAGCCAAAATGTATCACATCAATGTTAATTCAGCTTAATAAATGTTTTATTACAGTTTTAAATAGCCTGGTTTACTTTCCACATCAACAGAAATTATTCACTGTGAAAACTGTGTAAGAAAGGCCTACGTTTTGTATCTCATAAATAACAAACATCGTATCTACTGCACTTCCAGAGCTTTATTAGTTCACACAACCTCATAACTCTATATAAACATTTTCCTTTTTCCCCCCGTGATTTAAAGGGACAGTCAACACAAAAATTGTTATTGTTTAAAAAGAAAGATAATGTCTTTAATACCCATGCCCCAGCTTTGCACAACCAACATTGTTATATTAATATACTTTATAACATTTAAACCTAAATTTATAAGAGCTTTCAAGTCAGCCCCCAATCACATGCTTTTTTATTAGCTTTTCACAACAGGGGAGTGCTAGTTCATGTTAGCCATATAGATAACATTGTGCTAACGCACAGCACTAGTTGTCATAAATGCAAGTAAATAGATAATAAATAAAAAGTCATGTGATCAGGAGCTGTTAGAAGAGGCTTAGATACAAGGCAATCACAGAGGTAAAAAGTGTATTACTATAACAACGTTTTCTGAGCAAAACTGGGGAATAGGTAATAAAGGGATTATCTATCTTATTAAAGAATAAAATATTTTGAGTTGACTGTCCCTTTAAAATATTTGCCTATCGATACTGAGGTATGTACTACTCTGTTTCATTAGCTGTGAACAAATCAGATATAGGAAAGGCATTTGACCCGCTGTTGTTCTAGACCCCGCCTTACATTTAACAGAGATGGTGGCGATATGAAGTGTTAACACTTGAAGAACAAGGGAGAAATGGAAAGAGAAAATGTCAAGACATAAAGAAAGACAAACTACAAGGAAGACTAACAGAAATGGAGTAGAGAACTGAAGAGTAGACGGTAGAAATAGTTTGAAAACAGATGTGAAAAATGCAGGTGGTGAAAGTCAAAAGAATGCCTGGAAATCAGTGGCGAAGAAAAGAAGAATGAATGGATGAAGATAGAAACATAGATTTTGACAGCAAATAAGAGCCATAGGCCCAGCAAGTCTGCCTGTTTCCTAAAAGTATAAACTTATCTAGTTTGCAGGATAGCCTTATGCTTATCCCAGGCATTCTTAAAGTGTTTGTCATTACCACCTCTTCTGCAAGTGTACTCCATGAGGTCACTTTATCAAGCTCCGTACGGAGCTTGATGCCCTGTGTTTCCGGAAACAGAAGTTATGAAGCAGCGGTCTAAAGACAGAAATCAACCCGATCTCATACGATCGGGTTGATTGACACCCCCTGCTTGCGGCCGATTGGCCGCGAATCTGCAGGGGGCGGTATTGCACCAGCAGTTCACAAGAACTGCTGGTGCAATGATACGCTGTCTGCATTTATCGATGTGCAGCGGACATGATACACTACATCGTATCATGTCCGCTCGCACTATAATAAATTGACCCCATGAATCAATCGCCCTTTCTGCAAAAAAGTGCTTCCTCAAATAACTCTTGGATCTACTACTCTTCAGCTTGAGATCATGACCCCTTGTTCTTTAATTTTTCTTTTTATGAAAAATACCCACAGCCTCAGCTGTACTACGATCTTTAATTAACTTGAAAGTTGCTATCATATAATCTCTTTCCCTTCTAGAGTGCAGAAACTCCTTTAAAGGGCCTCCTCTATCTTTTGTGTGTGTGTGTGTGTGTGTGTGTGTGTGTGTGTGTGTGTGTGTGTGTGTGTGTGCGTGCTGCTTTAAAGGGTCATTAAACTCAAAAAAAATTATTTCATGATTCAGATAGAGAATACCATTTTAAACAACATTCCAATTTTCTTCTATTATCTAATTTGATTCATTCTTTAGATATCCTTTGTTAAAGAAATAGCAATGCACATGGGGAGCCAATCACATGAGGCAAATATGTGCAACCAGCAATCAGCAGCTACTGAGCCTATCTAGATATGCTTTCCAGGAACAAATATCAAGAGAATGAAGCAAATTAGATAATAGAAGTAAATTAGAAAGTTGTTTAAAATGGTATTCTCTATCTGAATCATGAAAGAAAAAATTTGGGTTTAATGCTGCTTTAAGATTTTTATTTGCATTAGGCCCATTTGCTTTGGAAAATCAATGAATTTTCCAAAATTATAATGTTTCAGACTAGTCAAATATGAATATGTTCTACTGGATTAAAGGGCCATAATACCCAAATGTTTAAACACTTGAAAGTGATGCAGCATAGCTGTAAAAAGATGACTAGAAAATATC